>NW_015657514.1:101662-144596 GCF_001515625.1 Sinocyclocheilus rhinocerous
TCATGTGGTTGACACATCCCACAAGGACACTGATAATGTCACGCAGCCGCAATAACCACTGCTCATGGACATCATCCCGGCTGAGCCCTGCCCACAGAGCTTTTCACAGATGGACTGTGACGTACTACAACAGCTCCAAGAAAAACAGCCAGGGAAGCCAGGACAACATATTACAGCCACCTGAAACACCAGAGCCACAGCCCCGCTCACCAGACTCATTATCCCTCTCTCCAGCATCTCCACTTCTAAGCTTCTCAGAGAAAATGGAGGACCTGGTGTATGCTGGGACCAAACTCTCCCACTCTTTCGCTGCAAGCCCCCAGATACCAACTAAAAAACGGTGGGCCCCACAACCACCAAAGCCTGTGGGCCCAGCTCGCCCTCCTCCTCCTTGTGAGAGCTCTCTGGCCGCTGCCACAACAGCAGGGCCTTTACCTGGTTAACATTTATAAACATTCGCTCACTAAAAAAAATAAAAAATTCTGATCAATGACATAATAACCACAAACAACCTGGATTTTATGTTTCTAAACGAAACATGGCTAGAAGACAGCTGCAGTGCAACAGTCCTCAATGAAACAGCCCCTCCTAACTTTACTTTTATAAGCGTCTGCAGAGCTGTTAGGAGAGGTGGAGGTGTAGCTGTTCTATTTAAACATGTCTATCAATGCAAGCAAGTGTCATTTGGTCGGTACTTTTCTTTTGAATATCTTGGTATTGTGCTGAAAGGTGCTCCACGCATTCTATTTATCATTATTTACAGGCCTCCAAAATACTCTCCAGCCTTTGTTGAAGAGTTCACAGAACTGTTGTCAATGATTGACTCTGATCCTCAGAGTTTGACTGTTTTGCTATTGCAGAGGATCTTAATATTCACATAGATAATGCAGAAATCAAAACTACAAAAGAAATTATAACTGTTTTAAACACTTTTGACCTGATTCATCATGTGCATGGACCCACACACGATCGTGGACACACTCTAGATTTACTCATCAGTAGGGGTCTAAACATTTCATACATTGTTATTAAGGATGTAGCACTATCTGATCACTTTTGTATTTTCTTTGATTTGATCTCTGCTTCCACTGAATCTAGATCTCTCTCTGTCAGAAAGAGATGCATTAACGAGAACACTAGTGTGCTATTTATGAAGGCTATATATTTAACACCAAGCATTTCTGCAGACTCTGTTGATCTTCTCCTTGATTCCTTTAACTCAAAAGTTAAGAATGTTATTGATTGATCACTGGCTTCCAGTTATATTTAGGATTGATTTTAAAATACTTTTACTCATTTATAAATCACTCAATGGCCTAGGACCTAAATACATTGCAGATATGCTCACTGAATATAAACCTAACAGACCACTCAGATCATTAGGATCGAGTCAGTTAGAATTACCAAGGGTTCATACAAAACAAGGGGAGTCCGCTTTTAGCTGTCATGCCGCTCGCAGCTGGAACCAGCTTCCAGAAGAGATCAGATGTGCTAAAACATTAGCCACATTCAAATCTAGACTCAAAACTCATCTGTTTAGCTGTGCATTTACTGAATGAGCACTGTGATACGTCCGAACTGATTGTACTGTATTTTATGTATAATCATTTTCTATTCTTAACTGTTTTAATTCATTTTAAATCAGTATTTAAATCATTTAAAAAGTTTTAAAATTTATTGTTGTGATTATTTTTTATGATTATTTTACTTCCTTTTATGTGAAGCACTTTGAATTACCATCGTGTATGAAATGTGCTATATAAATAAACTTGCCTTGCCTTTATGATGAAATAATTCATAAGAGAATTCAGTCAGTGCGCGCACTGAACAAAAAGCGTTTCAGCGATGACTCATCTGAACGCCTCTGATTAGCCATTGCATTCACAAGATCAACAGACTCGTGTGTGATTGGTTATAACCACTGATCTATAATAGAGAACTGGATTGCTCATGACGTCATGAAAATGAAGCCGCTGCGCCGCCATATTGGTATTCCCCACTATTCCCATACATTCCATTGAATTAACAGGAAATCGTCCAAATTTAATGACCCTAACATCACCTAACAAGTCAGCGTTTTTAAATGTAAGGTATCCCTGTACATTCTTACAATACAAACACTCTAGGCATGTAAACGGTTATTTGCTTAATGTCGGGAATTTCCCCTGCTTATTAAAATATTACGTTCATATACATTGCAGTAGCGAACATCAGATGAACATGATAAACATCAGACGGACAAGATCCTCAACATATATATAACAAATGACAAAGTGCTCATTCTGAAATCTGAATAAAGATTTATGCTTTGTATACCTTCATTCGCCTTGTACAGTTATTCATTGTTTATGTAATTTTATTATAGTGTTTTTATTCGTACAGTAGGCTAACTGCAAATGTTTCAACAATGATTAACGGCATTCATTTTGAAGCTGGTAATGATTTAAACGGTGGTTAAATTAATTGTTATATTATTATAATTATTATAATTAAATTAATTTAATTTGGTTGCCGTTTATCTAAGGTGGAAGTTTTTGGAAGTTTATTTTATTTGAAATGAAGGTGTATTCCGTGCCTCCAGGCTTTATTCATTTTGCTAATAAACGTTCTGTTTCTTATTCATTTGGTTCCACAGCGTTTACTGATTTTCAGTTTTTTACATTTAAACGTATAAGTTATTTGTTATTTTATACACTGCTCAAAAAAATTAAAGGAACACTTTTTAATCAGAGTATAGCATCAAGTAAATTAAACTCCTGGGATATTGATCTGGTCAGTTAAGTAGCAGAGGGGGTTGTTAATCAGTTTCAGCTGCTTTGGTGTTAATGAAATTAACAACAGGTGCACTAGATGGGCAATAATGAGACGACCCCCAAAACAGGAATGGTTTTACAGGTGGAGCCCACTGACATTTTTTTCCCTACTCATCTTTTCTGACTGTTTTTCATTAGTTTTGCATTTGGCTAGGGTCAGTGTCACTACTGGTAGCATGAGGCGATACCTGGACCATAAAGAGGTTACACAGGCAGTCCAACTCCTCCAAGATGGCACATCAATACGTGCCATTGCCAGAAGGTCTGCTGTGTCTCCCAGCACAGTCTCAAGAGCATGTAAGAGATTCCAGGAGACAGGCAGTTACTCTAGGAGAGCTGGACAGGGCCGTAGAAGGTCCGAAACCCATCAGTAGGACCGGACCGGAGGAACAGGATGAGCACTGCCAGAGCCCTACAAAATGACCTCCAGCAGGCCACTGGTGTGAATGTGTCTGACCAAACAATCAGAAACAGACTTCATGAGGGTGGCCTGAGGGCCCGACCTACTGCCTGTTCAGCATGACTGGTTTGGTGGTGGGTCAGTGATGGTCTTTGGAGGCATATCCATGGAGGGACGCACAGACCACTACAGGCTAGACAATGGCACCCTGACTGCCATTAGGTATCGGGATGAAATCCTTGGACTCATTGTCAGACCCTACACTGTGCAGTGAGTCCTCGGTTCCTCCTGGTACATGACAATGCCCGGCCTCATGTGGCGAGAGTATGCAGGCAGTTCCTGGAGGATGAAGGAATTGAAACCATTGAATGGTACCCACACTCGCCTGACCTAAATATAATAGAACACCTCTGGGACATTATGTTTTGGTCCATCCGACGCCGCCAGGTTGCACCTCAGACTGTCCAGGAGCTGAGTGATGCCCTGGTCCAGATCTGGGAGGAAATACCCCAGGACATCATCCGTCTTCTCATTATGAGCATGCCCCGATGTTGTTTTGAGTTGCTGCAACGAAATTTCAGCAAAAGGGACTAGCCTGCTGCATCATTTTTTTCACTTTGATTTTTAGGGTGTCTTTGAATTTAGCCCTCTGTAGGTTGATAATTTTCATTTCCATCACTGAACCCACATCTGCCACGTGGAAGACCCTCACATCCCTCAAAGCAGTCCTCCATGTCGACTAATGCAAACATGATCAATCTCATTAAATGTGAGTCCATTTGGCGAGCGCCATGTCATCTTGTGAATTAACTTATGTTGGAAAAAGGTGTTTCCTACGCAAAGGTTGTTATATGTGCAAAACGACAACAACCGTTCATCATTTTCTGACAGGTGTTTCAATGATACGAAAGGGCCAATGATGTCTTCGAAACCCTGGCGGTCGCGGCTGAACTGGGCATTCATGTCTCCAATAACGATTTTGAGATCATGTCTCGGTATTTTGTCAATCACGGCCTGTAGCACATCATAGAACTCCTCCTTTTCAACGTCATTTGCTTCCTCGGTTGGTGCGTAAACCTGAATGACTTGTCTGTACATGGGCTGATGCAAAACGGGCCATGATGATCCGATCGCAAACTGGTTTCCACCCAACCAGGGCACATATTGCTTGTTTCCCGAGAACCAGTCCAACCCCACGGATGTGTTTTTTGTCATTACAGGAATACAAGATCTTCTTTCCATCACTTGTCATTTCACCACTGCCTGTCCAACGTACTTCACTGATACCAAGCAAATCCAATTGATGTTGCTCAAATTCCTTAAGTAACTGATTCAACCGACCGCTTTGGTGGGGTGTACGTACGTTCCAAGTTCCCATTCGGGTGATCCTCTTTGCAGTAAATGTCATATACGTCATCAGGCGCTGGACTCCACAATGGGTTTGGTCAAACCCATTAGTATTAGGCCTATAGCATGGTGTATTTTTATTCATTTTGTTAATAAAAGTTCTATGTTTAATATAAGTAAGTTTGTTGTTGTACGGATAAGCAATTGACGTGGATTTGCGCTATTTGAAAGTGAAAGTAAAATGCACACAGGCATTTATAAAATATTTAAAAGCGAAGGAAAGCGAGAAGGAGAAGGAAAACCCCAATGAACTTTGTTTGTAAAACCAAATTGTATTATGCCACTCACCGACATGTGTCTGTGGCCAAAATGAAAATGATTTATGCCTCCGCGCAGCATGCACGCGGAGCCAGGCATATGACACAGCCATACCAGGCGATCAATGTCAATGCCCGTTCTAGATGGATTGTAATTTAAACCAATAGCGTTACCCATTTTCTAAACAAGCGTGCTCCATCAATGGTTTTGTTTTGAAAGAGAGAAAAAAACATATAGCTGGACTCGGTCGAGTCCAATGATCAAGTCCGAGACAAGTCCAAGTGCAAATATCAACGAGTCCAAGACAAATCCAAGATGATAGAAAAAAGTCTGGACTCGAGTACTAAAGCACTAATTTCATATATGTTATATGTGCAGGAGCAGTATTTCTTACATGCTCACAGCAGCATATTGTGGATGTATTGCCAGTAGCAAGTTTTGGTACTTGCTCTGCCACAGCAGAAGCAGCAGCGTAGCAGATCTATTCCACCAAGACCAAACACATTAACATTATCATGTACATTACCATGTCAATCCCCCCGAGAGTTGTCATGACAGAACTTAGATTAGTACTCACATGCCGTGTGACAGCCACTTTTTGTGTGCGTGCTTCAGATGTGTTCGCTCAGAAAACGGTATATCAGAAATTTAAACTAATATGATTTAAGCGCATGATTTCAGCACAATAGACATAATAATCAAAACCAAACAGATGTTTTTTTAGCAGAGTATCTGAGGCAAGCTGTAAAGGCACAGTCCAATTCTGGAAAAGGGGGCAGGGAGCAGCAGCTAATTTGCATTTAAGGAGACATGCACGAAAACAGCGTATTTTTTCTTCCACTAAAAATAGGCATTTTCAAAATTACGTAATACATTATCTGTGGGGTCTTGAGCTGAAACTTCACAGACACATTCTGGAGACATCTGAGACTTATATTACGTATTGTAAAAAAGGGCATAATAGGTCTCCTTTAATGTCCCCACAATTATATTGCCACTTTGATTAAATCGAGGTATTCTTCAGTTTGTGCAGACTTAACTATACATTGTTACAGTTTCTGAGACATGTATTAATCGATCACTTATTAATCATCGTTAGTAAATACCTGAGTTGCATACAGGTGTTGATTATCCGAAACAGATACAGAGAGTTTTTCTCTGTAAACTTTAGGTTATTTAGATGTTCATTCTCAGCATCCACATACCTAAGAAAACATATTTATATTAAGAACAGGATTACAAACCTCGCCTCTCCAACAACCATACACTAAAAAGATCATAACTGGATACTCATTAATGAGATTTGTTTAAACTTTAGGTAAAGGTGTAATAAGAGATAATATGTGGAGAAACCTACTTCTGAACAAAATCATGCAGCTCCTCACTACAGAGTATTTGTACGGCGTGCATCAAAGTCAGACCAACCTTTTGAGCATCTAAAATAGCATTATTCAGGACCTGTGAAAACAAAACATGAAACAGATTAGGAAAATATCATATTCAAATCCTTTTTTTATAAGAGTAAATAAAAATAAGTCTTGCTTCACTTTCTCTCTCTCTTAGAGCTACCTGAATGACATCTAAGTGAACTCTGATGAAAATTTCTTCATCCATTGAGTCCTCAATATTTACATGTTCCTCATCATAGCGCAGGATGTTCTGTAGATACGTGGAGATATCGTTCTGTGACAGTTAAAGTGGGGCAGAGATACATGTGTTACACCTTGTTTTGGGTCCTTTAGTACATTACTGCATATGAATCAGTGTAATGAGAGTAAAAAAAAAAAAAAAGAAAGAAAGATTCCATTTCATTGACTGCCATATCTAGAGAAGCAACAGTAAATGGTCAAACTATTTTCATTACAGGCCAATGTTTATGATTACTATGATAGGCCTATTTGATGATACTTAACTCTTTCCCCACCAGCGTTTTTGAAAGAAGCATTTTTGATGATTTCCACAAAAATTTCATGGCCCCCACTATATTTCGTTGTATGAATATCTGAACATGCAATACATCAAAATAAAGAACAGAGCCTCTACTTTTAAACAAACAAACAAACAAAAAAAGCCATTTTAATCTTGCTTCAAGCATTCTTTTTTTTAGTCTTTTTTTTTTTTTAACAATATTTTGCGCAAAAAGCTGAGAAAATCGCATTTTTATCAAATGTTTGGCGGGGAAGCTTCTCACAAATAACAGAAAATTCCGTGTTTGGCGGGGAAAGAGTTAATAACATTATAAGAAATAGCAGTTAGCCCAGAGAGCGCTCCAGTCCCCGAATCCAGCCCAGAGTGGGCTCCAGCCCCCACGTCAGGCCCACGAAGGGCCTCTACACCCCTAATTCCCCCCGAGGTAATTTGGGGGGGGGAATATAGAGTCCCGGCTGTAGTGGCCAGGCCGAGTGGCGAGAAATAGCAGTTAGCAATATAAAGCAGCATAGTGGGCTGCTTTTGTTCAGCTAAAATAACTGAAAGTGAATGGTTGGTCTTCTTTGTGGTTCTTTGTGGAACCAAAAATGGTTCTTCTATGTCATCGCTGTGAAGAACCTTTTAAGCGCCTTTATTTTTAAGAGTGTACAGCCTGCTCTCACATTAAAAATAAGGTGGATACTGTGAATTCTTACCTTAAGTACTTGCAGTAGTTTTTGTTTTGCTTTCGCAAACCCTCCCGTCAACAGCAGAGGATCGTACAATGTTAGTTTTGGGTCTGGACTGAAACAGAAATGAGCAGAGCACATATAGCTACACTACTGTTCAAGAGGCTTGTAAGATTTTTAATGTTTATGAAAAAAAGTCTCTAATGCTCACCAAGGCTGCACTTGTTTGACCAAAAATAAAACAGTTAGGCCTATATTGTAAAAAATTTTCTGTTTTAATATGTTTTACAATATCTCTTATAGATATATTGTAAAACTTACTCCAGTCTTCAATGTCACGTGATCCTTCAGTAATTCTTCAAATATGATTTGTTACTAAAGAAACATTTCTTATAGTTGTCATATTTAATAAATGTTGTGCTGCTTAATATTTTTGAGAAAACTATGATTCTTTGATAAACAGAAAGTTAGAAAGAACCGCATTTATTTAAAAATAAAATTAATGTCTTTAGTTGTCACAGTCGCCTACGGAGGAGAACGCAGGAGAATCACAATCAACAGTCCTTTAATAATCCAAACAGGAGTAACACAGGGCAAGCAGGAACAAACGAGTAGCATAACATTGGACGTTAGACACCGGACAGCAAGCACGGGGCAGACCACACTATAAATACAACTCAACGAGGTAATTGGGGAAACACAGGTGAACGGAATGACTAATTAGACTAGGGAAAAACTAGGTCACTGGGAGCACATGGGGAGGAAAAAAAACACACTGACAGTCCATGGGCGTGACATTAGTGTCATTTTTGGTCAATTTAGTGCATCCTTCATCATCATTCTTCAACTTAAACAAAAAAAAAAAAAAACACGATCCCAAACTTTTGAACGGTAATGTTCATTTCAAAATTAACTTGTTTGTGTGTTGTATGTATACAAATATTACATTTACAACAAATGTGCAGTGCATACCTGAAGAACAAATATTTTCCCCACAGTATAAGGCAGAAGATCTCTTTTACAGACAGATCTCTGTTTAGCAGCAGGTCCAGGTTGGTAAAGATGTGACGGCTGTAACTGTCCTTCAGATGATCTAGCAGCCCAGCATCTTTCAGTGCAGGTGTTAATCGAAGCACCTCATCATATATCATGCTCTGTGTTCTCTTTAGAAAGTCCTTTATTTGCTCAAACTGAGATCTTTGTGGTCCCTCTGCTGGCAGCGTGGGAAAGTGGTTTTCCACAAACTGATCTATTTCTTGAAGGTACTTATGACGCCCTTCTTGAGAAAAGTTGATTTTCGGCATTGCAGCTGGGTTTAATTTTTCACTCAGAATTGTTCTGAGAATATTAAGCCCTGTCTCACTACTCACTTCAACACCTGAACTAGATGGCATACCAGAGTCGACCGTGCTTTCCTGTTCTCCTGCTGATTTGCATGTGCATGAATTACTTTTGAAATGTTCAACTCAAATGTGAAGCTTTTTTTTTTTTTCTTACAAGATTTTAATTTTACCCACCAAAAATGTTTTACTTTACTAAATTATTGAATCATAACGGTAACAATTTACTCTAAGGTTTCATTTGATAACATTATTAACAACATAACGTAAACTAACAATGAAAAATACTTCTAAAGCATTTATTTATCTTAGTTTCTGCATTTACTGATAAATTATTAAAAGCTGTAAGTTGTATCAAAAGTTGTATCTGTTAATATTATTTCATGGACCTGAGCTAACATGAACTAACAATGAACTGTAATACATGTTGTCATTAACTAATGTTATCAAAGATTTATAAATATTGTACAAATGTATTGTTCATTGTTAGTTCATGTTAGGTCATGCATTAACTAACATTAACGTTTACAAATGAGACCATACTGTAAAGTGTTTCCAAAATGATAAAGTATTGTCTTACCATCTGAGGTCTCTGTGTCATGTGTTGGCATGCCTTTCACTAGACGATACTGCTCATCTGTATTCCTGGCTGTTTTTTTCTTCCTCCAAAACTTTAAGTTTTTAAAGTTGAACATTTTTGTAAGTGTAAAGTTACTGTAAAGGGCTTTTAGATTCTGCAATCTGTATGATTTAGATCTATGAAAAAGTCACCTGCTGTACAGGTGAAAATGTGAAAATGTGAATGTGAAAATTCAACCATGATGTTAATATGCACAGGATATGTTTGTGGTTCATTTGAAGTGTCGGAAGCAGTTGCAGCAAGTTTAAGCAGTGTCTCATATGAAATGATCAATTTTACATGAACAGTATGAAAATGTATTTGCCGCATCCTGATTTCTTTTGTTTTTGTGTACGTCATACTAAAGAGTTTTAGATTTTCTAGCAAAATACGCCATAAAACAAAGGCCACCTGAGTAAATACATACAGTTTTTATTTTATTCGATTTTTATTGACGCAATAACAAAAATTAAAAAGAATAGAAGTTATCGACACCTATCATCCATGAGAAACAAACTGCCACCTTTAGCAGCAATATCTGCAACCGAATGCTTCAGATAACTGGAGATCAGTCTTTCACAGCAGTGTGGTACTGGAATTTTGGCCCACTTTTCTTTGCAGAACTACTTTAGTTCAGCTACATTGGAGGGTTTGAGCATCAACTGCACGTTAAAGGTTCTGCCACAGCATCTTAGTTGGGTTTGAATGAGGACTTTGACAAGGCCATGCCAAAACTTTAATTTAATGTAATTTTATTTATTCTTTTTTTTTTTTTTGGAGCGGGGCTGGGGAGCTTACTCGTATGCTTTGGATCATTGTCTTGCTGCATAATCCAGTTGCTTCATCTTACAGATAGGATGTGTTAGTATTGTAGTAAGGTAAGACAGATCAGCTTTCTTTTTATATTTAATTTATGACTATTGTATTGCATATAATGCAGGATTAATAATGTGGCTTAATACAGCATGAAATGTCCACATTTCCACGCATAGTTCACCCGAGAGTGTTCTAAAGACATGGGCAGAGACATATAGTCCGTTGAATCCAAATTACGACAAAAACTGTAGTTAGTAACATAATCCATTACTTTACACATTTTAGATAATCAGACTACTTTTTGATTACTTTTAGATTACTTTTGACCTAACTCGTTTATCACATTGATTCCAATAGGATAATCTTGTACGATATTAATATAAAAATATAAATAGTAAGAAAATATATTCCGTTCATTGTAATTAACAGCATGAAGTGCATTAAATCAACACATAACCTACATTACATTAAATCAAGATTTCCCAAACTGGGGTTCGTACAGGAGCTGCAAGGGTTTTGTGAGTTTAATGAAAAGCTAATAATTAATTAAATATTCATAATGTAAAATAAAAATAAATAAATCATTTTAAAATAACATCAATTAAAATAAAACACTTACTAAAAAAGGAAATGTTTTATTTGTTTACCTGCATGTCATGTGATCATTAACCAACGCCAGGAACTGTGAACATGCAAATGTGATACTTTATCTATTAAAATATTTATTTTTAAATCTCAGCCAAGAGTAGCCTACTTCAAGTAAATATATTAGGTGAAAGAGGTTTGGAAATGCCTGCATTAGCTACATGTAAATAAGAAATTACGTGAATTTGTGCATTTTAATGTGTTTGAGAGATGAAAGCCTTCCAAAGACATAGTATTACGTGGTTAAACCACTGGGTGGTAATTCAAATAAAAATTCACGTATTCAGTAGTTGATGGACTGGATGGATTATGACGCAGCGTGCCCTTGGCACGGACCGATTAAAAGCCCCCCTCGGTTGAATTTGCATTCCTTGTTTATTCTAAATATTCCCAACCGTGTTAACTATATCATGAAATATCTTGATACTCAAATATAAGTAAATGCATTTTTCACCTTTATAGATCATGTTGATCTATAACGTGCAATGGGCAAAGCCTAATGTTAGTGTAATCTAACTACGAATAAAACCCATCTTTTTACTTGATATGGGTTGGTGTCATGTCATAAAATATTTTTAATATGACTGACTTTGTATTCTGTCACTCATCGGCTACTGTGGAGGAACGAGGAGACACAGGAGTAAACTCAAAACACAGTCTTTAATCTTCTACTTCGGGGAAATACAGGGCAGGCAGACACACACGAAGCACAAGGACGAACAATACCAGGCAAAGAACTTAGAACAAAACACTCCTTAAGAATACAACTCAATCAGGGGAAGACGAGACACACCAAGAATCAAATTGGAAACAATCAGGGAGCAGGAACAGGAAGATAACCAAAAAAAGGGCATAATGACACAAGAGGGAAAACAAGGAACACATGGGGAGGAAAACAACAAAACGGGAACACAAGTCTGACAGTATTTAACATGAATTTAATAAAAACATTGTATGTTACTAATTATAACACTTTCATTGTACAGAAAGAGAGCAAAGAATATTTACATTATCAAAGAACATTATCATTGACTTCAGCCAGAGTTCAAGCACTCTCAAAAACTCCCATTATAATCACTGAAGCAGTTTACACTGTGAAATATCTTACTCACATCATACGCACATCTGCACTTTGTTGTTTCTGATGAGAGAATTTGCCAGAGAGCACAATTCAGTCAGTGAGCACAGGTAGTGAACAAAACACCGGCGTTTCAGGGTTGTGGCTATAAGGGATACAGCTAAAATCAGAAGCTAACTATAAATTAAATTTTCTACCTCTTAGATTGTGTTTTATTAACGTCTACACCTACCCCTTACAGTAATGCAAAAACAGTAATTATTGTTGTACAGTGTGACAAAAATTATGCGATATTGATGCCCAGTAATTTTAGCTGTATCCCTTCTAGCCTTAACCACGTTTCAGCGATGACTCATCTGATTCTGAACACCTCTGACTGGCCATTGCATTCATAAATTGCGTTCCGGCAGGAGCATTATTTCTGTTGCTATCTGGATCTGGTCTAGTGCCCTGGGCATGTGCCCGGTAGGCCCATACGTTAATCCATCCCTGGTTGATGGAATGGTGAAACAATTCTTAAACCTGAAATGATTTTTGTAAACCCAGAGGTCAAATGCTGCTGACTAATATTAGGTTAAGATTAAGATTGTGTATATTATGTAATTCCTTGACATAGACCTGTCTAACATGTCTGGTGTCTCTGGTCTGGTAATGTCTGATCAAGTCTGGTTGTAATTGCTGTTATAAGTAAATGGTGTCTGGTGTGTATGTGTGATCAATCTTAGTGTTTTGGCTTAATATAACAGCATGCTTTAAAAATATTTTGGGTTCTTGAACTTGGATTGCAGGGTGGAGTGGATGTGAAGGACATGTTCTGGTGAATTATGAGGCAGGCAATCAAAAATGACTTGGCTAAAGTGGTGAACTGGAGTGTAAATGGGAAAACACCAAACCAAAGTTTGAGTGGTAAGTGCATTTTTATTGTAAGTCTTTTAGGATCTCTATTTTTTTCCTCATTACTTTTTTCCCACATGTTATGAATGAATGTTAAAAGTCATAGTTCTTAGACTGGTAGTGTCTTAAAGGGGTCATATGATGCGATTTCAAGTTTTCCTTTCTCTTTGGAGTGTTACAAGCTGATTGGGCTATTCTTATACTGTACTGTGACTATTTATTTGTTGCTTTTGTTTTGCCTTATTCTAGTGTTATTGGTTTATCTTTTTCCGAATGTTTTTATTTTATTATTTATTTATTTTCTCTGCATCAATAAAACACTATACTGCATTTGCAGAGTTTCGTTCTTTTATTATACCTTGCACAATATGTAAATATTATATAGGGTAATTTCTGGTTCAGTTTTGGGAATTCTGGCATAATATTTATATATACTTATGGATAAGTTGTGGCTGAGTTCTGGGGTAAAGGCAGTTTGGCTTTTGTCCGGCTGACATCTGGGGCCTCCGGCACTGTTGTGGGTTACTTATGGCTCATTTCTGGGGACACTGTGAAGTTGTGGGTGAGTTTTGGTCTGCTTCCGGCATTGGTCTGGGTGACTTTCAGCTAACTGCATTGGGACAACCTTGGGTCGTAATTCCATGTGGTATGTGGGCCAAACTCACAGCCGAAACACAGTCAGATCTGGCCTAAAACCAATTTGCTATCTAGGATGACTGGACTTTGTGTAAATGTCCATAGAACTGGAAGACTTTCTGAGTGTATGCATAGGCTATTTTAGAAATGAACATTTAACAGATGAAAAAAAAGGAATTAGGAAGAATTAATATAAATAATTTATTGCTACTGTGTGAATATGTAATCTCAATACAAAAGTAACTACAGTCTACGAGTATTTTAAAATGTAATGCAATTTAATTACAAGTATAGTTTTTGGAATCTGAATCCAGATTACATGTAATCAGTTACTACACAGCTCTGCATACGAGTAACACTTTACAATAAGGTTTAATTTGTTAACAGTAGTTAACTACATTAGATAACATGAACTAACAATGACAAATATTTCTTTTAATTTCTAAAGCATTTATTAATCTTAGTAAATGCTGATTCCACTACTAGGCTACATTGTTATTTAATGGGCCTGAGCTAACACTGACAATGAACATCTGTATTTTATTAACTAACGTTAACAAAAATGAATAAATACTGTAACAAATGTATTGCTTAGTGTTAGTTAATGTTAGTTTATGCATTAAATAATTAACAAGTAGGCTAGAACCTTAATGTTACTGTTACCGACATATGCCACCAGTGATTCTTTAAGGGTGCTTTTTCATCTTTTGTGAATTTAATTTGCATGTGGTGACAACATTATTTCTAACTCTACCTCAACATATAAATAAAAAAACTGATTTTGTAAAGACTATTTGGGTCACAGCAACCTAAATGTTATAAACCTTTTTGAACTTTTGCCATCTGGTCGGCGTTACAGAGCACCGAATACCAGGACAGCCAGGCACAAGAACAGTTTCTTTCCCCAGGCAACCTACCTCATGAACAGTTAATGTTCTCCCATTGTGCAATTAAAGTACAGTATGTGCAATAACCTTATACTTATTTATCACCCTAAACCCTAGTACATCCCTACAACTTATTTTATTTATTCTATTCCTATTCCATCTATAGCACACCTGTACATACAATTTATTCTTTTTTTTTGTGGTTTATATTTATGCATGTGTATTTTATTCACATCTCATTTTTATTATCTGTGTGTTGTTGTTGTCTCCGTGTACTGGAAGCTTGTGACACTATAACAAATTCCTTGTATGTGCAAACATACTTGGCAATAAAGCTCTTTCTGATTCTGATAACTTTAACTCCCTGTATTACTTTTATTCAAAATTCTCTTTTAGTGGACATTGCATTTTGTTCGATGCAAAAAGCCTCATCTAGGCTAACTTACGTAACATATAACTCTCCATTGTGCAGTATTATGGGATACAGTATGAGTTGCTTTAGGAGAACGTAAACCGAAATAAATAGTGATTATGTGGTACACAGTGATGATTGACGTTGAAAGGAGCGAGTCAACGTTACGAAATTGAATACAGGAAGTAATTTTAGCCAATGATTGGCCGCGGTGGGCGGGGCTATGTGGCTTCCACGAGAGGTACACGCCCATCATCATCAGCGCTCACAACTCATTCTGCCTTTGCGTGGAGCAAAGAAGGCTCTGGAAAGGTAAGACGTGACTTGAACCAATATTAAAACACTAACGTTACCTGCTAGCAACTGAACACGTCTCAGACATATCTGTAGTGTAGCAGATGCCAAAGCAATCGTTTGTTTTCTTATCACGGCGAACCGGAGAGCTGCTTAGCTTAATAAGTATCATAGTAAGTGTGTTGCCAAGTTACATTTGACAAATCTAGCTCTCTTTTTCTATTCCAGCTTGTCTCCGGAGATCTGATATCCCTCGACTGATCGGCTGCATCGCTCAGCACTTCCCAGGTCTAATCTGTCTTTGCCGTTGTGTCGTGTTACATTCTTGGATCACGACCCAACATCTCCAGGCTCTCCGCTGTCAACCCTTCACTGCGTCGGTGGACGACTAGCGTTGTGTTTATGTCTTTATTTTACGGAAACGGTGAGTATCCGATCGGTCAGTTGCATAAACTGATTTGTCAGTATCTGTTACACATTTGTAAATGCGTTTTGGGTACCCAAGTCTCGGAAACGACTGTTTTTGGAGGCTTTTATAACTAGCTAATGGGTGTGAACTAGCTTGACGGAGGGGAACAAAATGGCGTCGCGGTGCTTTTGCGCACTCCGCCGCCGCGCGCTAACCGTGACGCACTCTGCACCAGCGCGACGATCACACAACTTTACCAATCTGAGGTTTGTTAAAGCAAATATACTTCTAGTTGGGCTGTGTTTGAATCATTTAAGGTAATGTACGCGCTGTCGTCGGTATTCGATGTAAAATATAGCGGAGTGGGTTGAGCTCAAACGGGTAAGTTAACCATGTGTATATCGACCTTGGGTGCAACACGGGTGACTCGATATTGCGCTGTAGCTTACATAGATATAATTTCTAAACTAATAATAAAGCACCTTTAAATGCGGTGACGTGGTTTCTGAACGTTTACAATTCCCTTAACGTAAACAACTCGAGTGATGTACTTTCAATTCGACCAGCCGCGCTTAATACTACGTGATCGTGATCTTATATTTGTTTGGTATTGGAAATATTGTTCAGTCACATAACTCGCGGCTCTTAAATATATTCCTCACCACGTGTTCAGTTGGCTTGAGACATACTTGAACCTGCTGACGCAGTCGATGACGTGGGTAACTAGGCTCTTGATCAAGGCCTCTGCTACATGATTGTTTTTTTTTAAATTCACGACCAGACGTTTGTTTGCATTTGATAACAGATGGCAGAGAGAATATTAAAACAATTTGTTGCATTTTTTAAATCCTAGGTATAGTGTGGATCATACAAGCCAGTGCCATAACCACCATAGATATTCAGAGGAACAAGTCCCCCCAGTACTCAGATGTGGCCAAATTGGCCCCAATATTTAATATTCTTGATGCTGCACTTCATTATGCACCGCTCTGTTTGTTGTTAGCGTGACAAGTTATTTTAGGCTGGTGTGCCTCAGTGGTGTAACAGTGCTTGTCAATGTCAAAATGATTGAAATGGCCCATCAAATCAAAAAAGTAATTAGCTAAACATTTAATATTCGACAACTGATATATGACTCTTTTTATCCACTTAACTTTTTTTGTCAAATTTTGCTGTTTTAAATCAATAATTTAGGCTATCATTTGTGTGATTCATTTAGTTCATTATTGAATGTGATGAGACAAGAAACATTAATGGAGAGTTTTTTTTAAAGAGATTAATAGTGAATGTTATTTTTGTTGTTGTTGTTGTTAAAATTATATTATTTGAACAAAAAAATAATGAAGTATTTTTAAAAAATCCTTTAGGTGTTATTCCTTTAAATATAAATAGTCATAAAAATGGCCACTAAACATTGGTTTGGTCCTCCAGGATGTATGGTTACAGTCTTGATACAAGCCCTGAATGGCCTACATTATTAATAATATGCGTTACAGATGAAAGTAATGCGGTTGTACTACATATCAGCACAACTGTGATTTGGCTATAGATACAAATTGGCCGGTTAGTTTGTATATTTCTTCTACCAACAAAATAGTTTAGAAAGAATCCAATCCAAATGTGGTACCTAGTGGAAATGTAATCAAATTAAGAGGAACTGATGTTATAAGACTGTGTATTTCACTTTGCTTTTCAGAGCTGTTGCGCAGCTGTTGGAACGCGAGCTGGGGAAGCCTAGTCCACGAGCGAGGAGTTTGCAGCCGCTGTGGCAAGATCCGTTTCATGTCAGAGACCGAGCACACTTGCAGTTGTTTATGTCATCCCCTCTTCTCCAGACAGAAGATACCCAAAAAATCCCATTCAGGATCTTCTTATCTTGCTGATAGTGCCTCAGATCACTCAAAATGTCTGTCAATGTCAACCGCAATGTGTCGGACCAGTTCTACCGCTACAAGATGCCCCGTTTGATTGCCAAGGTACTAGAGAGACTGTTTTTGCTCTAAATGCTACACATAAAAAAAAAACATTATTTATTTCTGCTCATAATAGTGTTCTCTTACTGCTGTGTGCAAGCAGTAAGAGAACAATCTGATACCGAGTTGGAGAAGATTTTTAAAAAAAAATAGTTTTCCCACTGTCAATTACAGGTGGAAGGCAAAGGGAATGGAATCAAGACGGTCATTGTCAACATGGTTGATGTTGCAAAGGCACTGAATAGGCCTCCAACCTGTAAGTTTGTGTTTATAATTGGTTATATCACAACTGTTATTCTTTCAGTAGTGTTTTATTATGGAACAGTATAGGGCTGGGCAAAAAAAAATAGATTTTTCGATTAATCGTTTTTTAAAATGACGTCGATTTGATATCGATTCTCAAAAGCCGCGAATCGATCTTTTTCGGGATTTATTTCAGCACACATTTAAAACAAGATCTGATTAACGTGAATCTTATCATTAGTCTTCTCCACTAGATGTCACCCTTATTTACCTTGCGCGATGTTACAACAGAAATCCTGTCGATTCATTCAGGGATATCTGAATCGATACCCAGCCCTAGAACAGTAGTGTATGTATTCTTCCCGTTGCTGTTTCCTCAGATCCAACTAAGTATTTTGGCTGTGAGTTGGGGGCTCAGACTCAGTTTGATGCTAAGAATGACCGCTACATCGTAAACGGATCCCATGAAGCCAACAAACTGCAGGACATGCTGGATGGATTCATCCACAAGTTTGTGCTGTGCTCCGAGTGTGACAATCCTGAAACTGACCTGGTAAGCTGACAATTAGGTTTGCTTGCTGAATAAACTCATGGTTAAAAATTAAAGATTCTATTTACTCTGTGTTTTGCTGTCGGTCAGATAATGTTTAGAGATCTTTCTGAAGGGTATTTAAACTTGTTTTTGTTTTTTTGGTGCAAGTACAAGGCCAGTTGGCATGTTTAGTACACTCGATTTTGTCCTTTGCCCTCCATAACCTACAAAAGTGATGACAAAATAGCCATGGTTGTGAGAGCATTGGTCTACTTTAGTGTTATTTTAATATTTATATACTTTTATAGTATTTTTTGCTTTTATTTTTATAATTTCAGTTTACATTTTTAAGTTTTAGTGACTATTTTCTTATGTCTTTAGCTTTATTATTATTTTAGTTTTAGTAATTGTACTTAAACATTATTTTATTTTAGTAAGTGCCAAAGCAACACCTCTAATTTATTACAAGTTTTCCCCTCTAATAGTTATTTATTTATTTTGCCATTTCACAAAAACTGATTTTTAGTATTAATTTAACAATACCAACACCGGTTCTAGTGCTCACAATTCAGAACACAAAGTCTGTAAATAACTGTTTGTTTGTTTTTTTAAAGTGAAAATCGAAACCTTTGACAATTCAAAGGTCGTTTCATTTTCAGAAATGTGCCTCATAGTATCTGTTGTTCAGTTAGATTCTTTGTCTCTCAGCATGTTAACCCAAAGAAGCAGACCATCGGAAGCGCTTGCAAGGCTTGTGGTAATCGGGGAATGCTGGACACTCGGCACAAACTGTGCACATTCATCCTCAAAAACCCACCTGGTGAGTTGTGTTCTGCCGTGGGCTGTTAAAATGCATGTACTACTATTATTCACTATATTTAGCATTAGATTTATGCCTCGTGTTTGTTGGAAATGGGTATAGTACTACTTGATTTTTACATTTCTGATGTTAGCATTGCATACAAGCTTTAAGACCCCCATTAATTGCAAACCTGTTTGAAATGCAGAGACTGATAGTAGTTGTGTGAAGGAGAAGAAAGAGAAGAAAAACAGAAAGAAGGATAAGGAGAATGGCTCGGGAAGTGGTGAGGCTGGGAACCATAACGACATAGATGCTCCAGATGCTGTGGTAAGAAACTATACATATATTATTAATAAAATTTATAACCAGTATATTAAAGTGTACAAGTGTTGATGTGTAGGATGGGGAGGAAGACGATGATGACTGGGCAGAGGAAACCACAGAGGAGGCCCAGCGTCGGCGTATGGAGGAGATCAGTGACCATGCTAAGAACCTGACCCTCAGCGAGGACCTGGAGAAAACCCTGGAGGAGAGGGTCAACTTGTTCTACAACTTTGTCAAAGTAAATAATGTCACTGTTAACTGTTTCCAATGTAAAAACATTTTCTAATGACATCTTTGTATCTGGTGGAGTTACACTACCGTTCAAAAGTTTAGGGTTGGTCAAAGAAGTTTCTGTACTCAACAAGGCTGCATGCATTTGATCAAAAATACAGTGAAAACAGTGATATTGTGAAATGTTATTAAAATGTAAAAGGACACTTCAAATGTAATTTATTCCTTTGATGTAAATTAGAATTTTCAGCAGTTATTAACTCAGTGTTCAGTATCACATGATCATGCAGATATCATTCTAATATGATGGTTTGCTGCTTCATGTTGAAAACAGCTGAGAAGCTGGTAAATTTTTTTTTTTTTTACGTTTTGATGAATAGAAAGTTTCAAAACGCCAACATTTATTTGATGTAAAAATCTTTTGTTAAATTATGTCTCTATTGTCACCTTTGATCAGTTTATTCAGTTAAATTAAATGAATAAAAAAAGTTATTGACCCCCAAATTTTGAATGGTAGTTTACCTTTTGTTCCTGTGTAGTAGATTTAAATGAACATGTAGTTATAAATAACCAAGGTTCTATCAATGCCACTAGAATTCAAACAACTGAAGAGCATCTCTGTTTTTTCTGATCAGCAAAAGAAAGAGAGTAGAGCAATAGACTCTGCTGATAAGGAGATCCTGGCTGAAGCAGAAAGGCTGGATGTGAGAGCCATGGGGCCACTTATCTTGAGCGAACTGCTTTTTGATGAGAACATCAGAGACCAGATCAAGAAATACAAACGTCACTTCCTGCGGGTATGTATAAAAAAACAAACAAAAAAAACACCAGTTTTAATATTAAATGTTATGGACCGGCCCACACAGGATCTGCATGTACAGAACTATGTGAGACATTCTGCTGATTATCACAGAATTGGAACACCCCGTCACTTGTGTTAATTTATTAAATATTTTGGTTAATTTGATTGTGCCTTGAGCCAAATATAGTACTCTCAGCTCCATTTAATACATTTTACACCCAGCATTTGGCAGATTTTGCCCAAAAATCAGTATCAAGAATACAAAGTTTCCATCTGGGCCTAGTGATAGAGAAGTATTTATAGCAGGACACAGAGACTTGCCGACAAGCTATGATGCTAGTGTAAAGCCATGCTAAATATAGTCTTGACTGTAAATGACACTTTTAAATAAGCAGCTTTGCTATCTACCACTTTTCACCCATTGCTTAGATAAATTAAGTTGAATCCATTTAAATGATCTACTGGTTCTGCAAACGATAACAAATAAAGTGCTTTTGATTCATAAATCAAAGTGGCAAATTCTCCTTTTCCTGTAGTTCTGCCACAACGATAAGAAAGCTCAGAAGTATCTGCTGGGAGGCTTTGAGTGTCTGGTGAAGCTTCATCAAAGTCAGCTGCTGCCACGAGTGCCCATCATTCTCAAAGACCTCTATGATGCTGACCTACTGGAGGAGGATGTCATCCTCATGTGGGCAGAGAAGGTACAACCTACTCATCATTTGGATTAAGAGCATTTTATAACATCGGGGTCATGGAACTATGAACTACAAATCATGAAAAATATATATATTTTCCCTTTGTTTCAAGGTATCCAAGAAGTATGTTTCCAAGGAACTGGCCAAGGAGATCCATGCCAAGGCAGCTCCCTTTGTCAAATGGCTCAAAGAGGCAGAGGAGGAGAGTGAGGGGAGTGAGGCGGAGGAGGAGGAGGAGGAGGAAGATGATGAAAATGTTGAGGTAATGTCTTGCACATTTTTAAAGTTGGAAAAACTTGTGGGGAGACCGTTTTTATTTTTAATATTGCATGGACAAACTCTAAATCCTACACAAGCCACACACAGGTTAATGTAGTAGTTAATTAGAGAAACAGCATTATATTTTAACTGTCAGCAGGAGCCCTGGGACTGTAATTAGTGTAATTACATTAGTCTTCTCTGGGCTAGAATTAGAGTGTGTTTTTGAGAGACTGTTGTGCTGGCTTGTGATATTCTGATTCTTCATCTTTCTCGTTTATTTTTGGTCTTTAGGTTGTGTACTCCTCTTCTGCCCGAGAGCTGAAGGTGGAGACCGTTCAGCCTGAGAAAGCAGAAGAGGATGACGACCTTGATATAGATGCCATTTAAAGAAATGGCAAGTGAAACAGCAGCTGCCATCTTGGAACCTTGCTACTTCCTGTTCCTCTTGATAAACTGGATCACAGTGGCCTCCTGTTTAGCCCCAGTCGTGTTTTGTCCCAGTTTCTCCTTAGTTACATTTGATTTACAAGAATGGTTTTAATATAGCTCCTTCATTGACTTGCTGCTGATGTATTAAGAACTTTTGAGCTTTATTGTCCGTATTGAGCAATTTTGTTGTATTGTGAGCTTGACTTTGATTCATGGGTTTGCTTATACTGCACATCTGATATTTGTTTTTCTTGAAATCATTAAATAAAGGTTTTTGCTGTACATTACATGGATGATTTTGTTTTCTTAACCAAACAAGATTGTAACCTGAGTGTGTAACGAAAAACATGAAATAAACAGGAATAACTCAACTATGATACAACTCTCTCCATTTTGGCGTCACTTGAGTTCATCACTCATTTTTCTTTTTTTCATTGATGTATGTCAAGTAGTAGTAGCATTTATTCAAAAAAGTTGGCATCTATTGTGGAAAATAATTACTTATGGTTGAACGTCAAGCCTAAAATGGCCACTAGATGGCACACATACACAGTGATGATTAATCTGTAAACTGGCATATTGCTGTAAATCAGTGGTTCTCATCTTTTTCTGACTCTGAAGTCCACCATTGTATGAGCCTCTATGTTTGATGATCGTGACTTTTGGCATTTAATTAAAATGGAACCTGTTTTGAGATTTAAACAGTGAAGCTTACAATAAGGATGACTAGACAGACCTTTGGTATTACATAGGAAAGGAAAGGAAAGGAAAGGAAAGGGGGGGGGGGGAAAGGAAACGAAACTAATTGGAGATGGAGACAGAGACAGAGAGACGGAGATGGTAAGAAAAGAGGGAAGGGAAAAGGAAAAGGGGAATAGGAAGGGGAGAAAGGAAAGGAAACTAATTGGAGATGGAGACAGAGACTGACAGACAGATGGAGATGGTAAGGAAAGAGGGAACGGAAAAAGAAACAAGGAACAGGAAGAGGGAAAAGGGAAATGCAAAGGGAATTTTTTTCTCTTTTTTTGAGTTTGGATTTTATTTGAAGTCTAAACAAACTGGTGGAGGGATTGGGAAAGTTTTGGCCTCAGCCAGCACTCTGCTCACTGCCATCAATAAATCACAGCAGAATCTCATTCATCATGATGAATGTACCATTTAACCAGAATACAAGAAATCTGATGTTAAATTTGGCAATTTATTTATATATTTATACAATTTATGAGTATTTTAACATTATTTTACCAAAAGGCATGATATCATGCAATAGCAGTCCTACTCTCATATTTCATATGCAACATGCAAATTCAATTATATTTATTAAACTGCAAGTACATAATGGCACAGTTTCTGTACACTGCATATCAACTTGCACATATCTGTAGTTAATTTCTATACATTTTATGTCTGTGTTTTAGGTATTTATAAATTCTATTTACTTGATATTTTATACATTATTTATTGATGTATTACATATTTTTCTTGTATTTATGTGAACTGGTAATCTCTGTTACCAAGACAAATCCATTGTGTGTGTGAGAGAGAGCACACCTGGCAATAAAAGCTAATTTTGATATTGTTAGGTTTGCCTGATGTACTTTTTGTGTCCTGAGATCTCAACATCCTCCTATGCCTTCCATAACAGCTTGCATTCTTGCTGGCATTGAATCTAGTTTTCATCTCATGTCAGTGTACAATATTTGAACTAGCTATATTTCTCAAAAGTGCACCTTTAAACAAAACACACTGACTAAATAATTGAAAATCTCTGTCTTCATTTGGCATAACGGCCAAGCCATATATGGTAAAATTGCACTTCAATTGAACAGGGTGTGCCACAGTTATGGTATGACGAAGTTTTCCCCTTTTTTCCATATGAACACCTACAGATCTCTGAGGGATGCGGCGCTCTCCAATGAGCACAGGGATCCGTCTGTTTCCTCACTTCCTCTGTCTCTCTCAGGGCTCGGCTCGAAACTCCTGCGCTCTTGGGCAGCCATCTTGGATCTCGCTTTGAACGAGAGGCAGCAGACGCGGCTGTTTGGATGGAACGGAACCGTCAACAAGCGCGTCTTCCCCGCGGCCCCGACGCCTGTGACCGCTGCCGTTCGCACTGAATGTACCGTACTGTCCGCTTGAAGGATCGCTCGATGAGCAGATTGTCTTTGGGGGAGATCGCAGCGGAGGCCCCGTGAAGTGCAATTTTCTCTATTCATAACGTTACTTGAACCGGACATCCGAAATATGAAGCAGACAGCGACGCAAGGCCTGGAAGTATTATGTTTTTAACAATGCACAAGTTAGCCGGCCTCATTAGCTGTTTTGGGATCTCTTAGATGGTTTGCAATCGGTAATTAAACGCAGTAACGTCAGCGGAATATTTCTCCTAAACTTTTAACAAGTTTGTTACCAGCTTTAGAAGCAAATCAATGATATTGACCAAGCGTGTAATCTGTCAAATATATATTTCCCCCTTCGTTGCACCGCAAAACCTGCTGCTTAAATCGTAATTCCGGGAAAGCAGCTTTCCATCAACACTATGTCAACAACAAGAGCCCCCCTGCCCACCGTCAACGAGCGGAAGGCTGAAAATGTAAGTAGCCTATTTATGTGTAAGTATTTGATTAATAATCAGTCATAACTGATGTAGACTGACTCAATCCTGTGTTGATGTATCACTTGTGAGTGTGTTATTTTGATCTTGTCGCGTCGCAGTTTATGGCCGTGTCTCAAAACCTGGACAGCTGCCTAACTTACCTAGACGGCGATTATGGTCAAAACGAAGCTGCCGTCTAAAATCGTTCAAGCTGGTTTTCGTCCAGAATTAAGGGCAGTGTCGCATCCCATATCGTGTTTTCTGTGCTGACCGGGTGCTTTAAGTGGATTAGCAGCATTGTGCCAGTCTTTGGACAGATGGGGCACCAGGCTGAAGTGACGCATGGGGTCCAGGGCATCGGTAATTTGGCTGCTTTTCTGCTTATGAGTGCAACACATATGCTTGATTAGTTAAAGTCCTGCACGCTAGTGAGTGGCCGTGCGTGGGTTGGCATGTTTAATGCGCCGATAGGATGCAGATATTGCGCATTGGCGTCAGTCTGTCCTATAGGTTACTGCTCATACGTCAGCAGGGAGGGAAGGTGACAAGAGCACGCGCGCTAATGCAGGTCCTCCTTAAAGGTGCCTGTGAATAATGTGGCATTAAGTTACGCTCTTTGACTTTTCCAAAGGATATCTATCTATCTATCTATCTGTCTCTCTCTCTCTCTCTCTCTCTCTCTCTCTCTCTCTTTTTCTCTCTCTCTCTCTTTAAATGTATATATTGTTCTATCTATTGTTCTAACATTCTATCAGTCTCTGTCTTTCCATCTTTGTCATTATATCAGTATTTTATCCTAGCCTATCTGTTGTTGTCTATCTATCTATCTATATATCTATCTATCTATCTATCTATCTATCTATCTATTGTTGTATTCTGTCTCTGTCAGTTTTCCTATCATTCTATCGTTCTGCCAGTCTTTCTATCTGTCTTCCTATCTGTTGTTGTCAATCAGCGATTCTATTCTATCGTCCATTCCTTTGTCCGTGCATTAATTCCTGGCGTTCTGTTTATCGTTCTATCTATCTATCGTTCTGTCTAGCTATCTATCTGTCATTTTCAAATGTATCTGTCTATCTGTTGTTGTCATGCAGAGTCTATATCGTATCTATCGTTCGTTCGTTCTGTCTGTCTTCTATTGTTCTATCTATCGTTCTATAATTTTATCTAAATCTGTATGAATTGCTCTCTTTTTTTTCTTGTTAAATTAAAAGAGAACATTGTGTGCTTACTGAAGTTCTTTACATATATTAAGTTAAAGGAATCTGTAGATGCTTCAGTGTGTGAAAGTGATTCTGTGTGGATTATTTATTGACATTTATTAATATGTATAATGCCTTACGAGAATCTGCATATTTGAATGCACAGTTCTTGCTCACTTTTGGAAAAAAAAGTCAAATGAGGTATCAATCACCCATCCACTCCGCCCCACCCGCCCCAAAATCTCTCTGCCTCTCTCACACACTCTCACTCTCTCTCTCTCACACACACACACACACACACACACACATGCACTGGGTGTCAAAAAGACTCCAGCAGTGATGCAGCTCGTCAGTATCGGTTTTGGTGGATGGGAGAGTATTGATGAGTTCTTCTCACAGAAAAGACAGGGCTGTTTGGTTCAATGCCATTCAGCTTGCCAACACAAAAATGAGAGGATCGCAATCTAATATGAAGCATCGTGCAACACTAAGCGTAAGTGACCTTTAATCATGACTGTTCTTCGCATTTTATTGCTTTTTGTACATTTTGTATCAAGCCTGAGGCTGTTGGTGGATTTATAAATCTATTAGGCAGAGCTTTGTGGATAACAGTGAAGTCGGGGCGTCAGGGACAATATGCAGGATTTAGTGGGAGCATTGTATAGCGCAGTGTCAGCATTGCCTTACATACAGAGGTGTTAGTACCACTTGAGACTCACCGACTTACTAAACGTCATCCTGTTGCACTCATGACCTCTGAATGGGACAATTCGGTTAGTCTCAGTGCTATTTGTTGCCTGGTGTATGTTGCACAAAGGTCCTCTCACAAGGTCACAAGAGACCTTGAGAACTATTAGCATAATGAAATTAACTTGAAATTGTGATTTTTATTTTTTTAAACGTGTATATATAGAAGTTCTTTTGATGTCTAACTTGTTAATGTTTTGGTTAACTTGTGGCAATTTTTTTACGTTTTTCAAAAAAGTAATAAAGATATATGTTGTCGGGGTGAGGATGGATGTGACCGTGCTAATGGACCTCTCTGATGTGGCATGGGTGGAGTCAATATTAGTGATTTCTACCCTGTCTAGGACCTCTGTGTTGGTTGCCAATATCTGGTCTTTACATGACTGGGCAAAATCTGGGATAAAATGAACAAGACTGAAATTATAATTTGGTTTTCTTGGGGGGGAATTAAGTTTCCATGCATAGATAATGACTGCTTTTTCAAACACGTTGTAACATATACATTTTTGTTATTGTTTTTTTGTAATTTATGTGTGTTTTTATTCCTAACAGCATACAACGAATGGCCATGGCCGAGGGGAGGTGGCCTCTCGATCTGTGAGGTCGAGTGGTCGAAACCGAAATTCTAGCTCGGGATTAGATGATGTGCACCCTCTTATTGGGAATTACCGACTTCTAAAAACCATTGGAAAGGGCAACTTTGCCAAGGTCAAACTGGCTCGCCATATCCTCACAGGAAGCGAGGTGAGGAGTCAAGAGTCATGAGTGTGTTTCCTGACACACAGTGGGCCACGGGGGTTTTCCAGACTCAAACATGCTTTTCTGCTTTCATGTTTCCTTTTGGAATTTTTGGAATTATAACACTTTGTAAAACTCAGTTGAGCAGTGTGATAAATTTAAAAAGTGATACATTTATGTAATTTGGAAAAATCTCATGATTGATTTTATTTTTTTACACACACATGCATGTTAGATTATTGATATCTTAAACATGCACAATCATTCCAAAGTTTGGGGCCAGTAAGAAGATGCAAGGATGCATTAAAATGATCAAAAGTGACAGTAAAGACATTTATAATGTTACAAAAGATTTCAGTTTCAAATAAATTGTTCTTTTTGATCTGTTCATTACAGTTATAACAAAAATATTAAGCAGCAACTGTTTTCAACGTTTATAATAATAAGAACCATTAATATTAACTTAGCACCAATAATATTTGACGATAACTAAGCAGCAAATCAGTATATTCGAATGATTTTGAAGGATCATGTGACACTGAAGACTGGAGTAATGATGCTGAAAATTCAGCTTTGCCATCACAAAAAGAAATTAAATTTTAAAATAAGAAACCGCTATTTAAAATTGTAATATTATTTTACAGTATTGCAGTTTTTATTGTATTTTTTTTTATCAAGTAAATTAAAAAATTTCACCAACCCCAAACGTTTGAATGTTAGTGTATATAATTGAATGATATTTTAGGTTGCCAGTTTTCCTCAAATTTTGCAAAATTCCACAAAGTTTTTTTTGTTTTTTTTTCAGGTGGCAATAAAAATTATTGATAAAACCCAACTAAATCCAACAAGCCTTCAAAAGGTGAGGTTCACATTTAATACTAAAATGTGCATGTTATACGTATTGATGTAAAACTGTGTCATGATGATTCAGGGGTTTTCTTCCGCAGTGCTGCTAGTGTTGTGTCATTTACCTACAAGAAGTTCTCTGTTTGTTCATGATTTTGGGACATTGTTTTTGTCTGTGTTGCGTATTGGCTACTTGGCTAGTTTTGTGTTTGGCAGTGGTGCAGTTCCATACTGATTCATAGGTAATGCTGGCAGTCAGCTCAGATTTCTAAACTGAATGCTGACTGCAGTGCTGATCTTCTGTGCTATCCAGAGCATTTATCAAAATCTTGTGTAGTAGAAATGGAACATCCTGGTGTTCTCAGTCAGCCATCGTTGTGAGAAGTCTATTCAAACAGAAGCTCCTCCAGCAGTAACCTTCTCACTCTGAGCTCAAATAGTAAAGTACACCAGCTGTGCTGCAATACTGTGCCCACCTACTGCAGGCAGCGCCGCCACTCAAGCCCCTCTCCACTGAGAACAGCCTTCCACACCTGCGCATTTGCAACCTTGTGTTTGGAAAGGTTTATTTCTAAATGTGTACAAAGCTGTGTGGGAATTGAGAGAGAGCGAGCAAATGCTGTAATTTGGTAATGCAGTTAATATAGCACGGACAGCTTGCATTCTATATGTGTTCTCTCGTGACATTTTGTTCTCTTAAAGGGATAGTCCTCCAAAAAAATTATAATTTTTAGAATTTGCTCACCCTCAAGTTTTTCCAAACCTACAAGATGACACAAAGGATGATATTTTGAAGATTCTCTCATAATTTGTCTATTCATTGAAAGTCCAGGCTACCAGAATTGTCACTGTTCTTCAGAAAGCTTGAGAAAGACATCATAACAGTAGTCCATCTGAATCGAGTGGTTTAATCTAAGTCTTCTTGGATGAACCGCTTTAATTTAGACTTTATTTTACATAAACATTGATCATCTCACAGAGAGCACATCAAATATGGTAAACAGTATCTCAGTTGTACTTGCTTGATGTGACACTGTTATAGATTAAGTATTGCTAAATCTATAGTTCCTCGGTTAAAGAAACTTTTTAGCAAGTTGTGAATCTGTTGGATCGTTCTTGCTGATTGTACTCAACAATCATACAGTGTGACTAATGTAGACTGATTCATAAACTGATTATTATAAACCATTTCTTTTAACAAACCAAAAGGACTTGTGAATCAATGTCATGAGATGTGTTTGAATCAGTTTAATGACTCACTGAATAGTTTGTAGTGTCTGTCTACTTACTCTCAGAATCGCAAGTCATTGTCATATTTAAAATGAACATACTAATGCCGAGTTTACTACTGAAGTCGTTGGATCACCATTGTTTTCACACTGCACGACTATCTGGGGTAGTTCACATTGCATGATGGATCGGTGACAGGAGGTTACGCACTGCATGACTTTACAATACGAAGAACGTTACGAAGAATACGTTTCATATAACTTCTCCCCGAACTTCCTGCTGCTCTGTATCTTGCTCTCTCATTGGCTGTAGGTTGCACCGATTTGCTGATTTCGGGCATTTGTCTGTGATTTCACAAGACCTGTCGGCGAGTGAAAATTGGGGCTAAAATCGTGCAGTGTGTGCTCGGCATTAATGTACTAAGGAAATTATTATTAGTAGTAGTCATTAAGGAACAGGAAATGTTTCCTGTTTCTAATGTCAACATATAAGGTTTTGATCACATTATTGAAATTTTGTGATCAGAAAAGCTCAATTGTCTGTTGTGTGAAGTGTAATGATATATGAATCACAGCTCACACAGAAGTCACGTTCAAAGCCATTGGTCATTGCGATGAATTCACGTGTCCAGCTGAAACCGAGGCAAAATCTGTATTGAGAAGTCTTTCAGCATTACGTGAAATTCCCGATCGTTTGGGTTCCTATTGAAATGACTGGATTTTGCCCATGAAAATTTGCTGAGCAGTGGTTAAAGGGATAGTTCACCCAAAAAAGAAAATTTGATGTTTATCTGCTTACCCCCAGGGCATCCAAGATGTAGGTGACTTTGTTTCTTCAGTAGAACACAAACGAAGATTTTTAACTCAAACCGTTGCAGTCTGTCAGTCTTATAATGGAAGTGAATGGGAATCACGGCTTTGATAGCTTATAAGTCTGTGATCCGCCGTAAAGCAAGAAGAAGAAGACGTGTCACGCACCGGCTGTCGAGTATGCGCTCAGGACAGTTCAGACATTGCAGTGCATCAGAGGTAAAAAAAAACTATAAATACCTTTTATTTACCATTACCTGTTGCGATGACACAGAAATAAAAACCAATCCGCATTATGTCCCATGCTTTTCACGGTTGTGGATGATTAGAACAAAAACTCAGATTTACACAAACCTGTATTGCTTGTCACTCTGTAGCGTTGCGTCTGGTTATGACACTGTTATGGTGAACAGTTTGGATCACAATCAGTCTTCACAACAGCCAAGGTGGAAAGAGGAGGAGGAAGAGGATATGAGGGGGAAGGACAGATGGACATTTGGGTGGGCCGGCAGTGAAGTGACAGACTGGAGGGACCTCAAAATGGTATGAGATGGAAGATAAAGGCCAGAACAGGCAGAGACAGAAACAGCCTGATGACAGCCCGAACAAGTGGAGTAGAAGGTGTACATATGAGTGATAAATGTGAAACGAAAGGCCGGGAGAGATGTGTGCATGGGATGATCAGAAGAATTCAAATGATAATGCTAATCAGTGCTCGCTCAGAGATATACAAGCAGAGGACGAGTCTCTAATTTTAGCTGGGTGCTGCTCGCCGCAGCCACCATTAGTTTTTCCACAGCACCATTGATTGGGATTCAGAGTGTATCCTCTCTCTGTGGCCTGCTGGTCGTCAGCCAACACACGGCTGTGACTCATGCACCGCAATAATGAGAGACCGGCCCAATCAGGCCTCTTTGGTCTTTCTATGTTTTTGCTTTAATTATCAGCATCGCTTTCATTTTCTCTTCCTTGTAACCCTTTATGGTGTGCATTATGTGCCAACGATGAAATGGTTTATTTTCACATTAAATGTTTTGATGTAAAATACACTACATTCAAAGGTTTTGTTTTTTTCTTTTAAATGAACTCCACTTCATTGGCTACTTTCACACAGTGTTTGAAATTGGCTACTATATTGACTAAAAAAGTGTGACTTTCAAATTGTTCTGACTCCTGTTTATACAATAGCTTACATTAGTGAATTGAACCAAAGAGGTCTTGGTTTTGCTGCCAGGTTTTTTTTTTAACCTAAACTGAAATGTGATGTGACTAATGAACCAAGATGTGCAGGAAGATGACGACACTGATTTGTTTCTCTTCTCATGATAGCTGTGAATAGCACCTGTACAGATGCAGATGGCAACTTTAAAATTACCAATGTTTATAGTTTTGCTGTTGGATGAGAATATGTAACGGTATTATTACAGAATTATTTATATACTATTACAGTTAATAATATTTTGAATTATTGTTTCAGTTCTTATTTTAGTTGAAGTTTTAGGAGTTTGATTCTATGTCTTGATTTCCTTGCTGTTGAAGCAGTGGAGCATGCAGCAATGGTTTTAGGAATTCCAGGTTGTGTTACTCCAACACGTGTCCTCATGATTGTGCATGTGTGTGTTATTGTGAGTTGGAGGTTGTGTAATTGCCCGTGGGCGTTTGAGCTCCACACTAGGTCTGGTCCCTCGATTGAAGTGAGATGTTCTGCTGTGGACTGGTGTTTTTTAGTCATCACAGAGGCGTTAAGATGGTGCGCCAAAGGGAGAGAGAGTGTGAGAGCTGAGAGAAACAGAGGAAAATCTTTAGAAAAACAGACAATTATTTGAAAATATAAATCAGAAATTAATTGGTATTCATTTGAAACTGGAATAAAAAAATGTTAAAGCAAGGCTATCATGTTAAATTAAGAATTTTTGGACCCCCGTTATGTGTGTTTTTTAAGACATTGTCCTTTTTTTATTTTCCGTTTGATAATTCTTTTATCTTAAACATTTTATGAAAGCATTAATCTTTTGCTTAACAACAGATCTGAGTGTCTTTGATGGATTCAGACATTTTGACAGTGCCACTGTCTAATAACAAACTCCAGAGTGAGAACAGAATGGCATCGTTTGAGTCATGTGTTATAAATCAATAGACACAGAGTCTTATCTGGCCTTTCCCAGACCTCTCTGCTTCACCAACCTTTTAGGCTGATAGTACAGAGACAAATCACCATTGATTTGCATCTTGGAAACTTTTTCCCTCCTTTCTTTCTCTTTGACCATTATCTTTACTTTTCTTATCATAAATCTTTTTACAGAGGGGCCTGTTCATTATGGAAGCATATGGGTAGCAAAATTCATTTTGAAATGTAATATGCAAAATGACGATGCAATATGTAAAATGGCAATGTATTTAAATTTACAATTTCCCATACATATGTGCAATATTTAGTGCAAAATGAAAATGAAAATTCAATTATATAATTTACATTTGCCATTTCCTACACTAGTTTTAATATGTAAATTTGAAAACATATTTTAACGCTTTATAAGTTGCGAAATTAAAATAAAATTGCATTACCCAAATTGATTAGATATGTTTAACATGTCCAAGCAAAAACTATAGCAAAATTATCATTTAAATGCCATTTTTTCCTAAATGCATTTAGACTTACGGGTATGACACTTGGGATTGCATTTTCATCGTGATACCGCGTGCGTGATAATTGTAGCAAACTGCAGTGTGAATTTCAAAATGCATTCTGAGCCAAAGGTGCAGCAAAAGGGTAGCAAAAATGGTGATTTGTAGTTTAATAATGTAGTTTAAGTTAATGTGGATTTGAAAATGCATTCCGAGCTGATCACGCCCCCAGCCTGTCAATCATTACATCAAGGCAGGGCTCGGCAACAGGACGCACAATAGGTCAATATTCACCAAACGCTTTTCACCTGCCTCAACATTTCTCACTGTTTACACTCCGATTGATGCACATAAGCAAACAGACAGTGCAATTCTACACTTTTACCTATTTGCCACCATACTTTATTCTTCTCCTATAATGGATCGCGTGTACCTGAGTGCCTAAGTGTTGCAGGTGCGTCGCACATCTCACTGTCTGCATGCCGAGTGATGCACGTAAGCAAATAGTGCAATTCTAACGTTACACTTATTTACCACCTTACATTATATTTTGTTCCTCTCTTTTAATCCGTAATATAGCGCATGTTCTGTGGCACCTAAACGTCACACGCCTGCCACAAGAGCTCTCACTGTTTACAGCCACCGGACACCGCAATTGATGCCCATGATTTTTAATATTAAGTTATCTCACTTTGTCTGTGGCATGTTCTGTGACAGCTGCGTCTAGATCTGACTGGTGAAGTGTCATCTGTGGCAGGCATGAGTAGCAGCGTTTTCTGTTTGGTCACGGGCATCAACCGGAGTGTAAACAGACCAAGAGATCTTAAGGCATGCGCGATGCTTGGGTGCCATGTAGAGATCGACCGATATATCGATTTACCGATATTTTTCCCGATATTTAAGCATTTTACCATAATCGGATATCGCGGTATCGGTTATAAAATGTCAATATCGGTCGATCACTAGTGCCATGGGACGTGTGCTCTATTATGGGTTAGAAGAGAGGAAGGCAACACTGTGTCTACACCGGATGCGAATGGTGCAACAAACGACAGTATTGAACCCATTATAATCAGCGATGCTGTCTAAACTGGATGCGATGCGGCACGACAACTGTCACGTCCGGTGTAGCCACGGTGTAAGGTGGCAAGTAAATAGGCCTAAGTGTAGAATTGCACTGTCTGTTTGCTTATGTGCATCAATCGTAGTGTAAACAGTGAGAAATGTTGAGGCAGGTGAAAAGCGTTTGGTTAATGGTGAATATTGACATTTCCGTATTGCGCAAGTGTAAAGTTCTGTTTTGGGGTTTACGTCTCTTTATATCAGGCAACCCAGTTGTGTTCCTCTGCGGCCAGATTAAACCTTGTTGTAGCCTATATATGCTCTATTCATTCTTTTTTAGAAACCTCGCACTTTTCTACTCAATTTTAAACGTTGTAAAATTTTAAACAAATTAAGCGTGGTCCACTGCTGCACACGTGCCAGAATATCGATACAGGGCCAGCTGTGACGATACATCGTCGTATCGATATTTTGAACACAGCACTAGTCTACACTGATTCGCAGGGTATTTAATGAAAATGCAATTGAAATGTCTTGAGTGTAAGTGTCAATGCATTTAAGAAAAATAAAAGACATTTAAATCACCATTTTTGCTACCCTTTTGCTGCGCCTTTGGCTCAGAATGCATTTTGAAATTCACACTGCAGTTTGCTACAATTATCACGCGGTATCACGATGAAAATGCAATCCCAAGTGTCCTACCCGTAAGCAGCTTTTGCTTGGACATGTTAAACATGTAATCAATTTGGGTAATACATTTTCATTTTAATTTTGCAACTTATAAAGTGTTAAAATATTTTTAATTTACATATTAAAACTAGTGTAGGTAATGGTAAATGTAAATTATATAATTGAATTTTCATTTTCATTTTGCACTAAATGTTGCACATATGTATGGGAAAATGAAAATTTATATAAAGAAATGCATTGCCATTTTGCAAATTTTGATACCCATATGCTTCCATAGTTCATATATAATTTGCCTAATTTATATATCATTTTATTCCTAAAAACTTTTTTTTTTTGTCTGTTGACCGTGTTTTCTGATTTATAAAGTGGTAAACAGATATTCAAACAAGAATTTCAAACCTGACTTCATCCAATATTCAGGTTTCTGTTCTGGAAATATATGCATGTTTGTGCATATTTCATTAATAATGCCTCTTTTGCATATTTAAACTTGTAATACAAAACAATTGTCTTAATGTTCAGTGATTAATCAGCTGGGGAGGTATGGTGATATCTGAGTTTGTATCTAAATGTACATGTTGTTCTAATACAGTATATGAGTTGTGCAGTGGCCTCAGTGTTTCATAGTTGAGGGAAAAAACGTTTATGAGTGGGTATAACTCACAGAATGTAGTGTGGTGAGAATTGGATTGGGCTTATGATGTACTGAAAGTGTTTCCCTGTGGTCCAAAATCGCACCGCGTCTCTCGCACCCTCTCCGAAGCTACAATTGTGAGAGCAGGACGTGCTAACAGCTCAGGAACACAGTCTGCCTACTATAGCGCTATTAAAGATGCATGACTCTTCCATTCCATTGAGAGGGGAGTATTCAGCCTTTTTTTTTTATTTTTTAGAGATCAATAATGAATAGCACTTAACGCTAGTTTCCACTGAAAAGGAAACACTCTGTTCGCTATGACAATGACACAGTCCAGCTGTATTTAGCTTCCTGTTTCATGTTAATGCTGAAAGATGGTGCAAAGCTTTTGTTTAACAATTCGTTGTGACATGTTGAGTACATTTAGTTATGATCTTCTCTTCAACAGCTTTCCAGAGAAGTCACAATTATGAAGAATTTAAACCACCCAAATATTGGTAAGCATGTTTATATGCGCGCACACACACACACACACACCAGTGTTTTTATCTAAACCTATAACTACTAATATTTTCATTAATTGAATTAAAACTGAAATAAACTAAAATAAATAAAATGGTTGTTAACTAAAACTATAACTAGAAACATTTTCGTTAATTGAATTAAAACTGAAATAAACTAAAATAAATAAAACGGTTGTTAACTAAAACTATAACTAGAAACATTTTTGTTAATTGAATTAAAACTGAAATAAACTGAAATAAATAAAAAGGTTGTTAACTAAAACTAATTAAAAACGTTGTTGTTAATTGAATGAATTAAAACTAAAATAAAATCAAATATTAGATGAAAAACTTAAATGAAAATGAGAAATGTTGCATTTAGCAAATAAAAACTGTTTGTTAAAATACTAAAATGACTAAATCTCAAATAAAAATGAATCAAAACTTGAAATAAAATTAATAGAGATGATAAACATATAACCGAATGACTAAAATTTAAAAATGAAAACTGAAAAAATTTAAATAAACTAATTCGATGTATTATTAACTATAATAATATAGAAATAACCAAAATAACAGTGATACTTGTTTCCATTTCTCCCTTTTTGAATCGGTACAACAGCCCATAAGTAGTGGCTTAGATAATGTTCTTCTAATTTAGTTTAATTGATTCTCCCACATTTGTTGTCAGTTCCTGTTTGCAAACAGAATAATGATGATCAGAGGCAGACACGTCGTCATGTCTTCACTCAGAGGGGCTTTATGTATCACTAGCCTATATTTAGACACACTGTCGGTGGTACAGCATGAGAGAGAGAGAGCTGCATGGTGTTTCACGACAGACAGACGTTCAACAAAATGGGAAGATGTAGAACATGCTTTTAAATGTACAGAGGGGGATTTATAAATAAGAAATGATTTCCAAAGAGATGGAAAAATGAAGCTCATGAGAGCGAGGTGGGCGATGAAACCTCTCTTACAAAAGGGATGGTAACAGTTGATAATATCATGGTATTGAATAATTGGCATATTCATATGCCTTGTTATTTAGATCAGTGTTTTTAGTAATTTATCTGGTTGTCTTATATATGTTTTTATATATGTCTGTTTAGCTTAAATTGATATTTTCAGTTTTAGTAATTGAAGTACTTCAGCTTAAACCTATTTGATTTAATTTATTTGCCTAGGCAGCATTTTCAAATTAATTTTTAATCTAATATTTGTATTTTATTTCAGTTTTATTTTAATTAACAAAAGAGATTTAATATCTAGTTAAGTCTAGTTTATAGTAGTAGTAACAGTTTACCTTTAGTTTAGTTTAGATAACATTAACAACACTATTCAAATCGTAATGCTTTATTTATATTTATGTATGTGTGTGTGTGTGTATATATATAGCATAAATACAGTATTAATGTATTTATTAATTTGTGCCGTTTTTAATAATCAAACCTGACTATGTATATTAAAAAAATATCTGTTTAAGTCTGTTTATAATATTGTGTATATAAAAATATATGTATTTTATAGCATATGTTTGCATATAAAAAAAAATTTTCTTTAAACACCAATACTTTAGAATTAGCATTTAATTCGCATTAGACAGTCCTCCTGATTTGATATTAAAGAAACCTTTTTGCCTCCTTTCCTTTTAATCTTTGTTTATTATTTCTCTGTTCTCCTCTATAATTGCCTGTCTCTCTCTTTATAGTCAAACTGTTTGAGGTGATAGAGACTGAGAAGACACTGTTTCTTGTGATGGAATATGCCAGCGGAGGTAAGTGTGTGTGTGAGAGTGTTTCATTTTGCATCCTTGTCTTTCCTGAGTGTTTATTTCTGACCCCTGTGCTCTCTGTTTCCTGCAGGTGAGGTGTTTGACTATCTAGTGGCTCATGGGAGGATGAAAGAGAAAGAGGCCAGAGCTAAATTTAGACAGGTGCAGTTCTCTTACTGTTTTCTTTCAACATGTTAGACACGCACTGTGATTGGTTTTCTACTCCGTGTGAGTTTAAATGAGTTCCATCAGCCTCGTTGTGTCCATTAATGACCCCAGCCCACTAAACCCACATGTCTTGACTGTTATTAAAGAGCCCTTTAACACATGTTAGTTGTGTTAGGTTACTCAATAATGTCACTGTACTAGAATGTGGAGAGACTGAAGACACTGGCATTAAGTAGGAATGCAGTAAAAGTAATGTTGCGCTCAGCTGTGCCATATTATCTGCACTCAGAGCGTGTTTGTTACATCATAATTTAACTGGGGATGGAGCGGTGAGTCATTATCAGCAGGGTTGAGTCTGGCCAGTTCTGTGAAACAGAAGAGCCAATCAATGCTAACCACTGAATTTTTGGAAATGCTATTAATGCGAGTCGACAACCCATGACAAGCTTGGCCTGGACCAATGCCCTTTTCCTGAACTTTATTTAGTAATATCAATGTGTCACTACGTCTGATTAGATGCAAGCAACAATACATTTTCCACTTTGATTTTTTTAGTATTAAGTGATCAATATCTAAGGAACTTACAGTTTTGCCAGTACAAAAGTTATGTTTAGGTTTATGTGTAAGTGAGATGTGTTTCTGTGCTGCTAGCATCGGTGGTAGTGGCCTAGAACATTTTTTTTTTATTAGTGCACAGTTTTAATCTGTTTGAAATAAGTCTCTTATGCTCACCAAGGCTGCATTTATTTGATCAAAAGTACAATAAAAACATTAATACTGTAAAATATTTTTACAATTTAAAATAACTATTCTGTTAGAATATATTTTCAAATGTAATTTATTCCTGTCATGCAAATCTGAATTTTTAGCATCATTAATCCAGTCTTCAGTATCACATGATCCTTCAGAAATCATTCTAATGTTTTTTTTTAAGATTCTTTGATTAATAGAAAGTTAAAGAAGTTAAAGCATTTGATATAGAAATCTTTATTATAAATTCTTTACTGTCAATTTTAATCAGTTTAATACATGCTCGCTGAATAAATGTATTCATTTTATCTTTAAAAATTCTTACTGACCCCAAACTTTTGAAATGGACTTTATAATAAAAAAAAAGTTATGTTCAAAATCAACCCACAAATCACTTTAGGTTGTCTTTGCACATTTAAAGAAAAATAAATAGATAACAAAGCCTCAAATGCCTCTTTGACATTTGAGGATCCTTCTGCAAGATTGTAATTTTAATGTTTTGCCTCGTTTATCAAAACAATGTTTTAATAAAGTTATTAGTTAAAATACCTTTAAAAGGTAAAACAACTGATTGAATAGATTTATTTTTTGTACAGATTGTGTCAGCTGTGCAGTATTGTCACCAAAAACGCATTGTTCACCGAGATTTGAAGGTAAGAAGTTATAGTTTTGTTTTCTTTTTTTTTTGCAAAAACTGATATGGCATATATGACTGTATTAAAGTGCATATGTGTAAGAAGATGCAAACAAGATGAACAGAAGCTAAAAGTGATCTGTGTGTTTCCACAGGCTGAAAACCTGCTGCTAGATGCTGATATGAACATTAAGATAGCTGACTTTGGCTTCAGTAACGAGTTCAAGGTGGGAAATAAGCTGGACACGTTCTGCGGCAGCCCCCCTTACGCTGCCCCCGAGCTCTTTCAGGGTAAGAAGTACGACGGGCCGGAGGTGGACGTGTGGAGTTTGGGCGTCATACTCTATACGCTGGTCAGCGGCTCCCTGCCCTTCGATGGACAGAATCTCAAGGTTTTACTTCCCTTTATCAGTGTTTATATGTGTTTGTGTGCGTCACTGTATACTTACCGCTGTGTGTTTTCCACAGGAACTGCGTGAACGTGTGTTACGTGGTAAATATAGGATCCCTTTTTACATGTCCACGGATTGTGAGAATCTTCTCAAGAGATTCCTGGTCTTGAACCCAACCAAAAGGGGAACGTTAGAAGTTAGTCTCTGTCTCTATCCATCTATCGTACCTCTTTTCTGGTTGCCTTTTTTTTTTAAAATCTTTTAATAGTGTTTTTCATAACACTTGTTTTGTACTGAAAACCAAGCTGAGTGATAAATTCAGTATTTATATATTTATACCAATATAAAATTAAGCTGTCATTGCTCAGAAATATTCAGTGAAAATGTGGTGTTTTTCATGTATTACTTATTTCAGTGAAAGTATGTTGTTATATGAAAGTTATATTGGTGCCATATAAGTGAGAATTATGAAATATTCTTGTTCATTTATCGAATTTAATCTTTTAAGGTACAGATTTACTGTATTTTACTTTATCCTTTAAACATTTATAAAATAATAGGCTTCAGGGTTTTTTTCCTTTTTTCTCCTTTACCTTTTAAAGCAATTTTAGAGCAAATATATGAAGAGTTTATTTGCAAAAACCGGTAACTCCAATTCCAATTGAGCTCAATCAAACTGCAGTTGGGTTATTTTGATTAGGTAAAAAAATAACTAAAAAATACAGCTAACAAACACAATAAAACACAATAAAAACATGATAACATAATAAAAACATGATTTTTGAACATTTTAAAAAAACAGAGTTACCTGTTTTTGCAAATAAACTCTTCATGTACACTACCATTCTAAAGTTTGGGGTCAGTAGTTTATTTATTTTTTATTTTTTTTATGTTTTGTTTTGTTTTGTTTTGTTTTTTTTTTGTTTTAATTAATACTTTTATTCAGCATGGACATATTTAATTGTTCAAAAGTGACAGTAAAGACATACAGGTGCATCTCAATAAATTAGAATGTTGTGGAAAAGTTCATTTATTTCAGTAATTCAACTCAAATTGTGAAACTCGTGTATTAAATAAATTCAATGCACACAGACTGAAGTAGTTTAAGTCTTTGGTTCTTTTAATTGTGATGATTCTGGCTCACATTTATTTTCCACGACATTCTAATTTATTGAGATGCACCTGTATATAATGAGATAAATATAGCTATATAAATAGCTTTGTCATCACAGGAATAAATGTAATTTTAAAATATAAATCATAATAATATTTCACAATATTACTATAATTTTGATTAAATAAATGCAGCCTTGGTGCATATAAAAGACTTCTTTCAAAAACATTGAACAGATTCCAATGGTAGTGTAAATGAAAATAATAAAATATTATTCTGTGTGTTCAGTTAGGGTTTATTTATTTATTTATTTATTTATTTTTAATCTTTTATCGTTTTTTTTTTTTTTTATCGTAATGATCATTCCTCTGATAAAAATTACTCTGAGAGCATATATATGCATATCTAGATATACTGAATACCAAAGGCTGAAAAAAAATACATTTCTATCTGCCATTGCATTGAGTCTCAGGCTGGATATGATTATTTTTTTTTCTCCTTCAGCAAATCATGAAAGAACGCTGGATCAATGCTGGCTTTGAGGACGATGAACTCAAACCCTTCCTTGAGCCAGAGGCCGACATCTCAGACCAGAAGAGAATAGGTAAGAGGAAACTACACTGCAGTTAGTTTGTTTGCCACCATATCAATGTTCATTTTTATGCAGCGGAAGCATTTCGCATGATCAACTTCGGAGCCGAGGGACATTTATATTTATATCACAACACTGAGAGAAAGCGTCCAGAGACAATGAAATGAGGGTATAGAGGGCACACTTGTTAGTGTGCGTTGTTGCGTAATACCCAGCAGCTGGCTCCCTCGTCTATCGACATCTCTGATGTCTACTCCTCCCTCTCCCGCTCTATTTCAGCGAGGATCTCCCCGTGTAGCAATGTGATATGATCACATGACTCCCGGTACGAGAGCTTAGCTCGCAGGAGCACGAGGCAGTGCGGTGCACCCCTGCTTTGCACGCTTATCTGCAATCATTCCGCACATATGCCTGCCAGCGTAACCACACAGACACATGAGTGCACACCTGGTTACTTATTGAGGAAACTGCAGGAACAAGAACACTTGAATGTGGAAGTCGGAGTACATGGTGACTGTGCTCGTCTAGTCTCCCGCCCCCACTTTGAGAGAAGCCTCACATTGAGAGGAGCATGCTGGAGCCTGGCAACCCACAGAGGCCCTTGTGTATGTGTGTATGGAGAGGAGGTGAAACAGGGAGTTTTGGCTCTGGAAAGCACTTAAGTCAACCAACATATGGATTCCCATGAGCCCATTAAAAGGCAGATCTGAGAGGGAGAAGGAGGCTTAATTCAGGCTCATGAAATATATCTTTCCATCTTGTTTCACTCTGGAACATGCATTAATAGAGAGAGCTCTTCGTCACACAACATCCGACTGGCTCATGTATCATGTAGATGCCCTCTTGAAAACCTCTATACATCCTGACCAGTTTTTTTGTTGTTTATTTAGTTGTGTTCTACTGTTTAAGTTTTTCGACTTTTGGGTTTAGAAAATACTGACTGGTTACATTCAGTTACTTTTGACAGATGCTTTTAACCAAAACGACAAACAATTCCCATCTCTTTTATATATTTAAAACTGCTTGGTAGACTTGTTTTTCTTGTTGGTACAATTATAAATTATATAATGTTATTAAAATAAATAATTGATTAATTATTAAAGTAATTTATTTAGGGGTTGCACTTTATTTTACAGTTTGTGTACTGTGTAATTTAATTACTGTGTAATTACAGTGTACTTACCCAAGAAAGTACTGAGTAATATAAGGTAACTAAATGAACTTAACATGAGGAGTTAAGGTTAGTTTCAGGTTTAGTTCCTAGTTATTTCCCATTTATTAGTACTGTAGTAAGCTCATATGTAAAGCAGAACAGGACAGTAAAGTGCTACTGCGGTAGTTCATGTGTTAGGTTTCGTGGACTAACAAACACCATTTTTATTATTTATTTTACAGTATTTATGAATTAAGGTTAATTCATAAATATACCATTATTCTTTAATTATTCATTACAAACGTTCGTTTTCCATTAACTAATGGGCTATTTTTTTTTTACTTAATGTTAAATTAAGTAGTTTAGTTTAAAAAATGTAGTTTAAAAGTTATATCGAAATTTCTGTTTGAATATATTTTAAAATGTAATTTATTTCTGTGATGCAAAGCTAAATTTTCAGCATTTATTTACTCTAGTCTTTCTGTCATTCTAATATGTTGATTTGGTGTTTAAAGGGTTAGTTCACCCAAAAATGAAAATTAGCCCATAAATTACTCACCCTCGAGGCATCCTAGGTGTATATGACTTTCTTCTTTCAGACGAATCCAGTCGGAATTATATTAAAAATTGTCTTTGATCTTTCAAGCTGTTTAATGGCAGTCAGCGGGTGTTGCATTGCTTCAGTCCAAAAGAAGTGAAATAAAGCGCATCCATCCATTCACAGGGGTGAACAAAGGCCTCCTGTAGTGAATCGATGCGTTTTTGTAAGAAAAATCACTTTAATGTAGCTTGCGCCAACAGTTGTACACGGAAGCAACTCCGGGCGAATGACGTATGAGGTCAGCGTTGCGCATGCGCCGGTGAGTCTCGTGAAA
>NW_015657514.1:144656-173011 GCF_001515625.1 Sinocyclocheilus rhinocerous
ATTACGTTTTAAATATGGTTATTTTTCTTACAAAAATGCATCGATTTGCTACAGGAGGCCTTTGTTCACCCCCAGAGCAGTGTGAGGCGCTTTTTATTATGGATGGATGCGCTTTATTTCACTTCTTTTGGACTGATGCACTGCAACACCCGCTGACTGCCATTAAACCGCTTGAAAGATCAAAGTCCATTTTTAATAGCCTATAACTCCAACTGGATTCGTCTGAAAGAAGAAAGTCATACACCTAGGATGCCTTGAGGGTGAGTAATTTATGGGCTAATTTTCATTTTTGGGTGATTGATATTGTATGTGTACTCTCACACTTTATTTGCTTCTATTTTAGAACACTGCATGATTATCTAATCAAAATAAAAAAAAAAAACGCAAGTCACACACTGGACAAAAGTGCAGCGATGCGTTCTCGAAGAAGTCACACACCAGACGCGTCACTTTCAATTCAAGCATCGGACTAAAACTTTATTTAATCACCAAACGAACATAAGTTTGCTTCAAGAATGAACAATGTGGCATAAATGAGTTTGAAGTTCGGTGTTTAAAAAAAACAGAGCAAAGGGAAAGAGAAAGTGCGATCTGTATTACAGCTCTCTATATGAAGCATAAAGACTGTACTAACCCTTTAATAAACATTGCTTATTAATATTATTATCATTATTATGAATGTTAAAAAAAAAAATTTTTAGAAGTCAGTAAAATGTCTTTACTGTCGCTTTTGATTCATTTAAAGCATCCTTGCTGAATAAAAGGGTAACACTTTATTTTAGGGACCAATTCTCACTATTAACTAGTTGCTTATTAGCATGCATATTATTAACATATTGGCTGTTTATTAGTGCTTAAAAAGCACATATTCTTCATGACCTTATTCTACATCCCTAATCCTACCCAATACCTAAACTTAAAAACTATCTTACTAACTCTTAATATTAAGCATCATAGTAGTTTGAGGCAAAAGTTGTAGTTAATAGTTTGTTAATAGTGAGAATTGGACCTTAAAATAAAAATAAAGTGACCAATAAAAGTTTTTTTTTTTTTTATAAAAACAAAAAAATCATACAGACCTTAATGTTTGAATGGTAGTGTATGTAAAATTACTGTTATCCAGTATTAGTAAATGCTATAAAATCCTGTGCATGTTAGCCATTCCATGAACTAATGTTAATGTACAGAACCTTTTTGTAAAGTGTTACCTAATAAATGTATTTGAGTTAAAAACAGAAGGTACAGCGCATGGTCTTTTAAGGAACAGTGAATGGGTGGCTACAGGATGGATCTGTGTATTGTTAGCATGTGTAGGAGGAGCGGATGACTCAGTTACATTCTTACAAATAAACTGGATTTATCTCTTGGTATTGACCTACTGGTTTATAGTGTCTGCATAGCAACTGAGGGGGTGATGTGTGATACGATTATGCTAACATGTTGAATATTTAATTATCCTTAATCTCTAAAAGACTTAGATGCAATAGTCTTCAATTAGTGTCTGATTTGGTAGACAGCAGCCCTCATTGTAGATATCATTCATGTTCTCAATACAAATAGTGTGGGATTACTTGTGTGCTTTCTTAAACCCTAAACCTAAGTGTGACCAATAATAATAGTAATAGTAACAAAAACTTACTGTGTAAAGATCTAAACCGAAAAGAGTCTCTAAAATTGATCTGAATTCTTTGTGTGTGTCATTCTCCAGATGTGATAGTGGGAATGGGCTTTTCTAGAGAGAAGATCCAGGAGTCTTTGTCCAAAATGAACTATGACGAGATCACAGCCATATACCTGCTGCTGGGAAGGAAGACCAATGAGGTGAGCTGCTAATGAAGAGTGGCTACTTACAACTGATATTATGGTTTATATTACATATGTGACTTGCTGTTTTTGTGTGTTTGTAGGAGGTCAGTGAATCCAGCTCCAATACTAATCTCTCCGTGGCAAAGACCAGACCCACCAGTGAGATGAACGGCCAGTCACCATCGCACCTGAAGGTCCAGAGAAGCGTCTCCTCCAGTGAATCCAGAAAATCTAGACGCCACAGTGAACAAGGTGACTTTCTCTTTACAAACAGACCAATATTAGCTTTTTGGATCCAAAAGTTGCATATTTGCACAGACCTATCAATTGAATAAAATTTGTACTTAAATCTACTTAAGTCTACTATTTTCATGATATGCCTCTTAACTAATTAAATTAATCACATACCGGAATATTTGCTGAGAAAATCTCCCGAATGTCTCTTTCACAGTTGGTGTGGTCGCTAACTCGGCGTTGAGTAACTCCAAGAAGACGGTTCCTGTCACAGCTGACGGTGACAGCAAACAGGAAGGTGGAGTCACAGCACGTAAGCCGCCTACTCACAGCCCCACCAGCCCACTCCTGGGTAACGCCAACAACCCAAACAAAACAGAAATACCTGACCGCAAGAGAGGAAACTCCATCACACCTAATGTGAGTTCACCCTCGCTGTTAAATACTGATGTTGTGTGTATGTATGCATGTGTGTGTATATATTTATATATATATATATATATATATATATATATATGTATAAAATCTGTGAAACCAAAGTATGAAGAAATAAATTATATAAAATGCAATAATTTCAATAAGGCCCACATATAAAATAAATTAATAAACTAATAACAGAAGCTGCATCTGAAGTGGCATTAGATTTATTTAAACAGACTGTTTAATGTAGCTCAATGAAATGGACTTAAAAACATTATAATTGCATGAATAATATTTATAAAAAACCTTATATTGAGATTATGTTATATTGTTATGAGTATATATGTATACTCATATACTATGTATATGTATATATACTGTATATGTATATGTACATGTATATGTATATATATTAGGGGTTGCACCGACTAGTCGACTTCAATGCTCTGCCATGACGCTTTAAGCTTGACGTCGACTAGTCGCTGGTCCTATAGAGGGCGCAACAGGATAAGAAATCTTTGAAGGACTTCCACATTTACGCTCCGTTTCCAAACAGTTGAAATGACAAATAAATGCATACTCTGAAAGTGCTCCACAAGACGTGAGATTATATTACTGAATGCTCGAAATTGAACAGGAGAATGCACGTTTTAAACAGCTTATTGCACAGGTAAGTTAATCGCGATAAAAATGAGCCGTTATGGGAGCAACAGCCATGTGGGCAGCGCTGTGTCATATGCCATAGCTGTGCACAAGGTGTTTATCACAGCTCCAGACTTATTTACCACTTATTTACTCCTTCAATACCACGACTGAGGTGCCCTTGAGCAAGGCACCGAACCCCCAACTGCTCCCTGGGCGCCGCAGCATAAATGGCTGCCCACTGCTCCGGGTGTGTGTTCACTGCTGTGTGTGTGCACTTTGGATGGGTTAAATGCAGAACACCAATTCCGAGTATGGGTCACCATACTTGGCCACATGTCACGTCACTTTCATTTGTTCATAATGACGTATATATATATATGTATATGTATTGGGGTCCAGGAGATTTTTATTTTCTGAAAGAATTTAATACTTTTATTCTGCAAGGCTGCATTAAATTGATCAAAAGTGATAGAAATCTTTTGTAATATTATAAATGTCTTTACTATTTCTTTTGAATATTATTTTCATCAAAGAATGCTGAAAGAAAAAGTTTTACGATTTCCACAGAAATGTAAAGCAGTACTACTGCTTTCAACATTGATAATAATAAGAAGAAATGTTTCTTGAGCAGAAATCACCATTTCGGAGTTATTTCTGAAACCTCATGTGACACTGAAGACTGGACTAATGTTGCTGTAAAAAAATCAGCTTTGCATCACAGGGCTCGACGCTTACTTTTCTGTTTAGGAGCGTGTTCCTTGTGCTCCTAACTTAAAACATTTAGGAGTACGTTCAAAATTTTAGGAGCACCTTCTAATCAATTATCCAAAATGTTATCAAAAAGTAGCCTTTCCATTACGAGGTGATATTTGACTCCTCTAAGCTTTGAAGCTCCCCTGAGCACAATCACAAGTATGAAGATCGGGTAAGTCGCGCTGGTGCTCCTAAAAAAAATTTCATAGTCGCACGCAGTAGTTTTCAAATGGTCGCACTGTCGAGCCCTGCATCACATAGATAAATTACATTTTACAATATAATGAAATGGAAAACGGTTGTAATAATATTTCACAATATTACTTCTAATATTACGTACAAATAAATGCAGCCTTGGTGAGCATAAGAGACTTCTTCAAAAACATAAAAGTAAATCTCACCGACCCCAAGCTTTTGAATGGGAGTTCCCTTGATGATAGAGCTTGCGTTTTCTTTTTATCACACAGAATAACTCTGGATCAGGAGGCATATCAAGGAGAAACACGTACGTGTGCACTGAGAGAAACAACGCAGACCACCTTTCTGTCATTCCTAATGGGAAGGAGAACAGGTACAGGTTGCCCTTCCTGTGTCTTGATTGATGTGCTTAATATTTGCATTAGGCAACTTTGTACACTAATTTTTACCATGCATTAATGCAGTTTGCTTCATAACAGCCACTTACATTATGCTCAGGGTGTATTTTATTTTTCTGTGTTGAAGTTGTTCCTAGCGTCTTGCTGTACCAACTGAGTTACAGGAACACATCGTTAGTGAAACCAAGCCTGATTTTGTCTCTGTCTGTAGTGAGACGTTGTCTCCTGGCTCTCGGGACCCGGGTGCCTCCACTCACAGCATCAGCACTGCTGCCACACCTGATAAAACGCGTTTCCCACGAGGCTCCGCGAGCCGCAGCACCTTCCATGGACAGCTGAGAGATCGTCGCACGGCCACCTACAACGGCCCACCCGCCTCGCCAACGCAGCCGCGCAGCCGCGGTAATGCCAACAACCTGCTCACCAAGCTGACCTCCAAACTCACGCGCAGGTAAACACACATTCACATGCATAAACACAGCGTTTTTTTACAGTGCCAGTGGCATACGATTGAGGCCTGACTCTTAACTTTCTTTTCCTGACCTTTCTTTTGTTTGTATTTTTTTTCTTAAGGGTTCATTAGAATGGTTTATTTTGTCCGTCTTTGTAATGTCTATCCTTTTTTTCATTCTTGTGTTGTAGAAATATGTCATTCAGGTTTTCCAAAAGGTAGGACATCGAGTTCATGGGGTGTAAATCTGTCTTTAACGTAATGAGAGGAGGCCGGGGGCTGACGCACTAACCCATAGGGATTTTATTGCAGTGATTTGGAGTTTAATGCTCTCTCAGTGGTTGATTACAGCATGCTTTAAAACACTGGCTGCATCCTAGTGTGACCAGATCAAATCAATCTGCCGCTCTTTAACTGATTGCTACTAATCTAAATGTTTGCATGACACAAGCTGATTGTGCAAAACAATGTGTATGACTTAATTTGACATTTCAAAAACACTTCATTTAAATCATTCTGCTGATTCCACAAGGGCTTCGGTACATTCACAGCTGTACACGGTGTAGAGAGATCAGTTTGGCATTCATCTGCAGTAGCTCTGTTTGATTCCAAGGTTATTATTATTATTATTTGAAGAAATTAATACATTTTATTCAGATAGGAGACCTTAAAGGTGCAATGTGTAATATTTACAACGATCTATTGACAGAAATGCAATATAATATACATAACTATGTTTTCAGATGTGTATAAAGACCTTACTTAATTAACCGTTATGTTTTTATTATCTTGGATTGAGCAATTTCTATCTACATGCACCGCGGGTCCCCTTACATGGAAGTCTCCACCATGTTTCTACAGTAGCCCTAAACGGACAAACTGCTTTACAGAGCGCGTTTCGTCACTTTGTTGTTCTTGCCAATAAAACACTGACACAATGATGAACAAGTACATTAACATTCGCAATAACATTGATTTATTGAATGATTAAGTAAATATAATTCCTTAATTTACCTTTGTAAAGAAATCTCATTGCTCTCTGCTGTCTTTACCGACAACATCTTTACCTGTGTCGGCCACCGTAGCTTCTCTAAAGGAAGGGGTGAGCGGGGGACTGAGCCGTTGGTTGCAATTCGCAACCTCACCACTAGATGCCGCTAACATTTACACACTGCACCTTTAAATTGATCAAAATTGACTGTAAAGACATGTATGATGTTGCAAAATACTTGTTTCAATTGCTGTTCCTTTGAATTTCCATACATCAAATAAAATAAAATAAAAAATATATATAATGGTTTCCGCAAAGACATAAAAATACAACTGTTTTTAACATTTCAATAATTTGAAATATGTCTTGAATAGCAAATATTGCTGTTTTACTGTATTTTTGATCAAATAAATGCAGCCTTGGTGAGCATAGGAGACGCTAAATAACATTTAAAAACAAAAAAAAATCTTACTGAGCCCCAATATTTAGAATGGTGCTGTAAGTGTTTTCATTGTGTTAAGAGTAAAGAGAGCTCTGATAAACAGATTTACAATGAATACAGATTTGAATGATTGAAAATTATTAATACGAAATTATTATAAATAGAAATTATATTGAAATGATAAAGATCTCTCCTGTTAGCGATAAGTGGTTTAGACATAATGGATCCACAGTGCCATCTGGTGGTAAAAAAAAAAAAAAGGAAATTATTATTCTTGTGGTCCAGTTTTTGAAAAGAGAGTGGATAGTGTGGACTGAGACCCAGTCGCAAATGTAGACCTAAATGAAATCGGAGTACATTTTTAGGGCCAGGGACAGTGCAAACTGGGTTGACGTTAAAGTCCTCTTTAAAGGAACCATACTGAACAATAGACCTGTGCCCCTGCAAACACAGTCGCCTACAACATGGGCATATCCATAAGAAGGTCTTTTGCTTCTAGAAAGCAGTGCTGGTTATAGACTCCAATGATGACCAAAGATAAAGACTGTGTACTTAATTTATTTTATGAAAGAATTAACTACTGATTTTATCAAATCTAAAATGACTATGTAATATTTTCTTAGTTTGAGACGATAGGGAGACTCAAGTCAGTCACTCAATGCATCATAGGTGTGAGTGTTTGCTACTGAGCTCAGTTTATGTTTTGATTTACTCTGATTGGTGGATCTCTCTTCAGATTTATGGGTAGTGTTCTTCACCAGATTTATATACACACTAATGTTCAAACGTTTGGAATAATTAAGGATCGAAAATACAGTAAAAACAGTAATACTGTCAAATGCCAAAATTTATTCAACAAAATGTTGAATAATTTTTAAAATGTAATTTATTCCTGTGATGCAAAGCTGAATTTTCAGCATCATTACTCCAGACTTCAATGTCACATGATCCTTCAGAAATCATTCTGATTTGATTATTATTATTATTATTATTATTATTATCATCAATCCTGAAAACAGTATCACTGCTATATAGGATTCTTTAAATAAGCGGTTCAAAAGAACAGTGTTTATTTGAAATGGAAATCTTTTGTAAAATTGTACAAAGTCTTTACTGTCACTTTTTATCAATTTAATGCATCCTTAAAAATCCTAAATGTTTGAACTGTACTGTGATATAATGTATAATATAGTTTATGCACTCTGGAGGCCTGTGTTGCAGCTATCATGAGTCTATTAGAGCGTATGGGCACGTCCTAAAGAAGGGTTTTTGGTGGGAGGAGTCTGTTGTGGCTCATAGGCAGGGTTTGAAGTAAAGCGCACTGTAAGCTGCAGCAGACTCCATGTTGAACGACCTTCAGGAGTCACCTTCTCATCAGATTTGTGAACGGATCACACACTTTCTCTAACAGTACGAACTGCTCTATTAATGTTGAAACTGTCTCAATCTATTCCTCTCTTCCCCTGTGTTTCCTTCTCTTCCTCCCTCCCTCCCTCCCTTCCTTTTATCTCTTTCTCTGTCTGCCTTCCTCCCTCAGGGTCACTCTTCTTTCTTTATCATCCCCCTCTCCTCCAGCCTCTTCCCTTTCCACCACACTACGGGGTTCCCACCACCATGGAAATAGCAGGACATATATATTACACTTTTTAAATAAAAATTTAGATAAAAAAAAAATTAAGTGTGTATACACATTTTTAAAATATTTAACGTGTATGTGTATATATAACATATATTATTATTAAATATTTATATTGATTAATATATAAATTAAATTCTATACATTTTATATATGTAATTATATAAATTATATATTAAATAAAATACACTTTTTATATTATTTTTAAAATGATTAAATGTGTGTATACTGTGTGTGTGTGTGTGTGTATGTGTGTGTGTAATATTAGTGGTGTCAAAATTAGCACGTTAACGCAGGCGATGAATTTTTTCAGTTTAACGCGTTAAAAATATTTAACGCAGGGGCGGTGCTAGGGTTGGCCACCACGCTCACAACTGCTGCTTCTGTCACTTTTTCTCTTGACAAGAAGTGCGTTGATTCAGTCGCAGAACGACGGGAGACGTTTCAGACGCGTGCTCCACTTCACTTCAACGCCAGGCACGAGTCAAACGAGTGCGGAAACGGTACTGTGCTCACAGCGTGTGCTCTTCAATTACAAGCACAAAGGCGCCGGCGCGCTGTAGCCTGTAACCTTTCATATCAAAGCGCGAAATAAACTACGTGCATGCAGTGTCGTGGTCAGTTAAGTCATGAAGTTACCAAAAAGGCTATTAAAGCTGCCTTAAAACTGTGCATGCATGTAATATATTTTATATGAGTCACATTTAAGAACATGTCTCTGAAATGGTTTTCAAAACTGTCCTGGAGCAGCCCAGCACTGTCTCACTCATCTAACACTCGATTCAACTCGTCCGTTCATTATTCAGACTTTAAGACCTGAAGTGGGTCAGAAAAGGTAAAAAGAGTTGAGAGAAAATATGATGCGTGTCAGATCCGCGTCACGTTCAGCAGCGGCAGCTCTTAAAGAAATAGCAGCCAAAACTACCTAATAACCAGCTGCTGTGATGTCTGTTAATCAAAGGACAAAGACAAAAAAAAAGAGGAAAAAATAACTTTTATAGCTTTAAGGATTCATCTATATTTAATTTAGAATTTAGTGTTTGATAACTTCAATTTCTGTATATTTCTGCTGAAGGGCACAGGTAAATATGACATTTATTATAATGGGTTTATGTGAAGATTGTTTTAAGTTCACTTAAATTAGAAGTTATTTTTTAAAGTCTAATAGATGTTAAAATTGATAGCTCTGAATTATACTGTAATGTTGAATGGCTATAGTTAATGGTTAAATGTCAAATATTAGGGGGCAATTTTATAGAGAAATCAGTATTGGTATGATTGATTCTGGCCTTCAGTCATAGAAAAGATGCCATTAAACAAATATTAAAACATATACTGTATTTATGTTGTTTGCACATTAATTTGAATATTGAATGTGAAATTATTGCAATATAAAAGTATATTTAAAAACTTTAATGTTAGGTGGGATTAATCGCGATTAATTGTGTGTGTGTGTGTGTGAGAGAGAGAGAGAACGCGAACATCTGTTTTGTCTGTCGATTTTAGTCCGAAATGATGGCGTATCCATAAACGCACTACGACACGCACCCTCTCGCATGCGAAGAGCACAGTATATACTGTATGTATAGACACGTCCTCTATATCTGTATTTACGTCTGATATCAGCATCCAGCACTCAGAATAGGCTTTTACCTTCCTCTCCTGGTTGATTATTTTCGTGTGTTGTGGACGTATATGTTCCGTCTCCCACTGTAGGAGAGATCAGAGTGTATGTTAGTGTAGTGTGTACAGCACGAGGGCCATAAGTCTGCTTTATTCATGTTGAATGTTTGAGTGATGTGCTTTTTTTTCTTCTCTTTTTACATTAGGGCTGGGTGGTTAAATATTGATTTTTTTTCTTAAAGTACATATTGATTTAGCTGGTTATTTAAAAATTATGTAACACTGCGAGTATCAAATGTGGCAATGTGACTAAAAAAAAAAGTATATTAAAATATTTTAGTTTATTACTATATTTAATATTAAATTGTATATAAGCAAAATTCATTTAGGTGATAAACAGTTTAACTCTATTTTCACACAAAAAATAAAATAAAATAAAATCTAAAAATCTTAATTCTGTAAAACATTTTGCATTAAAACATGCTTGCTGTTGTTTTTAAGTGTTGGTTCTACTGATTTGGAAATGTTAAGCTATTTTGTATATAATTTTATTTTTATTTTTTTGCAAGGATGCATTCAATTTATAATGTGACAAAAACATTTGTTACAAAAGATTTCTAATGCAAATAAATACTGTTCTTTTGAACTCGTTTAATCAAAAAATCCTGTAAAAAAAAAAAAGAAAGAAAAAGTGTTAGTTTCCACAAATATATTAATATTATATAACTGTTTGCAGCACTGATAATAAGAAATGTTTTTCGAGCATCAAATCAGCACATTAAAATTATTTCTGCAGGATCATGTGACACTGAAGACTGGAGTAATGCTGAAAATTCAGCTTTGATATCACAGGAATAAATTATGTTTTAAAATATATTAATATTTAATAATCTTTTTTTGCAAGGATGCATTCAATTTATAATGTGACAAAAACATTTGTTACAAAAGATTTCTAATGCAAATAAATACTGTTCTTTTGAACTCGTTTAATCAAAAAATCCTGTAAAAAAAAAAAAGAAAGAAAAAGTGTTAGTTTCCACAAATATATTAATATTATATAACTGTTTGCAGCACAGATAATAAGAAATGTTTTTCGAGCATCAAATCAGCACATTAAAATTATTTCTGCAGGATCATGTGACACTGAAGACTGGAGTAATGCTGAAAATTCAGCTTTGATATCACAGGAATAAATTATGTTTTAAAATATATTAATATTTAATAATCTATTAAATAAGTTATTTTAAATTGCAATAGTATTTCACAATTTTACAGTTTTTACTGTAGTTTTAATCAAATAATTGCAGACTTAGGGAGCATAAGCGACTTAAATTAAAATATATATATATATATTATCAAACCTAAACTTTGTGTATATTGAAAATAATAACATGCTAATTTTATTCTTTTTTTTACACTATATCACCGAGCCCTATTTTATGTTACATGGCATTAAAAATGAGCTGCTTGTGTGCATGCCCTAGTCTGCTGTGCATTTGATTGGCATTAATTCCCATGTGTGATGATAACCCATGAATGCACTTGCTGCACTGATTCTTCACTACCATTGTGATCAAGTCTCAGTGTGTTAGTAATCTCAATACAAGAAACATTCTTCTTCATCCTTTGCCTTAACCTTACCTCCCTCTCTTTCCATTCCCATCCCACTCCGTCCCGCAGTCGCCATGTATCTGGGGATCAGCAGAAAGATGAAGGGAAAGATGGAAAAGACGGGAAACCCCGCTCTCTCCGTTTCACCTGGAGTATGAACACCACCAGCACCATGGAGCCAGCCGACATCATAAATGAGATCCGCAAAGTTCTGGACGCCAACAGCTGCAGTCACCAGCAGCGCGAATGCTTTCTGCTCCTCTGTGCCCACGGGGACAGCCGCACCGACAGCCTCGTCCAATGGGAGATGGAGGTTTGCAAACTGCCCCGGCTCTCACTTAATGGTGTCCGTTTTAAGAGGATATCTGGCAACTCCATCGCTTTTAAGAACATTGCTTCCAAAGTTGCAGGCGAACTCAAGCTATGAATATATCTTTAATCTAACTACAGTACATAGAGAAATTTATGAAATGGTTCAGTTCAGTATAGACAAACAAATTAAGCTGTACAATCGTAAAGTAGCAGTTTCCGAATTATTATTATTATTTTTTTTTAAATAAACCACTTACATGTATTTGAAAAAATGTATATATTTTAACATTGCTTAAAGCAATAATTTCTTAACATCGGTCACACAATTATCATATTATCGTGCAAGTCGTTAAATGCTGTAAAAAGAACAGGTTTGAACCTTTCAGTGTTACGATTGTATGATGCTCTGAGAAGAACTCATTGCCATCGCCATCATTGCAGACGGATGAGCTGAGGCTGATCATTCAGGAAATGGATGCTAGATGGAGATTTGTGAGGTTTCGTTTTGTTTTAGCTTTTTAACAGGCACTATTCTGTGGTGGTTTTAAGTATCGTGTGTTTTGGACGGCTCTTGTGTAAAGGGTTTCGGCCGAATCTTGAGTTGCTTTTTGAAAATGTGCTCTGCGCCTCTATGTATTGAGGGTGCTCGTCTGTGAAAGCGGCTGCAGTAAACCTGGTTTGAGCTCAGTTTCACTGTTTGAATGTTATTAAGAGCAACATTTCGATGTTTTATAATTTATTTCAGTTTTGCCCACTCAAATGTATTTTTTGTGTAAATAATGTACTTTATGCGGCAAGTACACATTTTCATACTGTTTTGTTGGGAGTTCTCTGAAACCAAGAGGGCATCTTGTAATCTTTCACTTATAAGACTCGCCACAGATTCCATTAAACTATCTGTAACTTGTCACAGTGTTCATTGCAGAGATCTAATACAGCTACAACAATGATCTCAACATTTGTATTGCCTGTTTTTTTCCTGACTCTTCCTATTGTATGAGCTGGCAGCTCAACAACTTGGGAGAGCTTTATACAATCAAAAAAAAAAAAAACTGGTAAGAGTTTCAAAGTATGATTTGTTTAGTTTTACAAAGAAGTCTCTTATGTTCATCAAGGCTGCATTTATTTGATTAAAAATAGTCAAAACAGAAAATATTGTGAGATAATTTTACAATTTAAAATAACTGTTTACTATAATGTATTTTAAAATGTAATTTATTCCTGTAATGGTAAAGTTGAATTTTCAGCATCATTACTACAGTCTTCAGTGTCACATGATCCTTCAGAAATCAGTCTAAGATGCTGATTTGCTGCTCAAGACACATTTTTATATTATTATCAATGCTGAAAACAGTTGTGTTGCTTAATACTTTTGTGAAAGCCATCATACATTTTTTAGGATTCTTTGATCAATGAACTGCATTTGTTTGAAAAATAAATCTTTTATATCTTTTGTAAAGACACTATTAATCTCTTTATTGACACTTTTGATCAATTTAATGCATCCTTGCGGAGTAAAAGTATCTAATTTTAACATTTAAATTATATTTCAAATTGTAGTTCTAGACTATTGCATTGGGTAGGAATTGCAGTTTGTGTGATCTCTAGAAAATGGTTTCTAGAAATGCTTGAATTATTCTCAAATCATGAATAACTGTAAAAGTCGTGGAAATTAATTAGTGAAAAGGTATAGGAATCCCGGAACTGTCAGCATGATAGAACAGGGAAGAAAGACAAGAAGCAGGTCAACACGAGCATTGAATTATTCTCAAATCATGAATAACTGTAAAAGTTGTGGAAATTAATTAGTGAAAAGGGTATAGGAATCCCGGAACTGTCAGCATGATAGAACAGGGAAGAAAGACAAGAAGCAGGTCAACACGAGCCAAATTTTATTCTCATTCATCTGTTGCCCTGTGACATCTGTATGTGTAACAAGAACTCAATAGAGCAGAGACAAGGACCCTTAAATAAATCAGGTCTTCCAAGAACAAGTCAACAAACAGTCAATCAATGAACAAAGGTGGGGGAAGTGGAGAGAGGAGAATGTGGGAAGTGAGGTTTTGGAGTGAGTCTACTTTTGAGCAGGCATGAGGTCCTCAATGGCCTGGCCTTTCTCTAGCCGTTTCTCCATCACTATCAGCAGTTTGACTCCATCCACCACCATCTGCACCAGCTCCACCTCAGAGAAGCCCAAGCGGTCAGCGTTGGAGATGTCAAAAACACCACCCACAGCTGCAGTGTCCACACCACCTAATGAACAAAGGCACCACTTACTTATTGGCATCAATTTGCGCTCTATATTTCTGTTCATGACACAGTGTTGTGCTGTTTAAATCTACTGCAGCTTAAGTCAGTTCGGTTCCTACCTGTTCCACGTTTCTGCAGCCTCAGTCGCTTGAGGATCTCCTCAAACTGGCGGTATTTACTGAGATTGGGCAGTTTGACGTGCACTCCTGCGCGCAGGCCTGTGCCGAGGTTGGATGGGCAGGTGAGGACGTAGCCAAGATGCTCGTTCCACATGAATGCGTGACCCTTGTTTTTGAACAACTCCTCAATCTAAAAGGACAAACTATCAGTTAGTGCTTCTTGCAGCTCAGCTATCTAGTGTCTTGCATACACCAGAAATCATTTAAAGGGTTAGTTCACCCAAAAATGAAAATTAGCCCACGTTTTACTCGCCCTCAAAGCTAGGGTGACCATATTTTAGTTTTCCAAAAAGAGGACAGTGGGTGCGGGCGGGGGGCTGGGGTGTGGTTGGTTGATGGTTAAAGTAATGCCGAAAGCGCTCAAAGTAGCACAATTTCAAATATCAAAACTCAAAATGTCATTTCCATACCTAATATACATATTTTACAGTCACCGTTAAGCATATTTATCATAAACGCAGCTAAAAAGCTTCCTACCAGTGGCCGCCCTTCACAAAACTTAACATATAGCACAGTTTTATCATATGTAGAATGCAAAATGTTTCAATACAAGCATTTCAGTCGAATGTAATTTATGCAATATTTCAAACCTTTAACCCACGGGGGAAATCAAGCCATGGCAACAGTTTAAAAATTGCCCAATTCCATCGGGAAAAAAAAAAAAACCCCGCGGACTTGACAACCCTGCATCCAATGTGAGCTGCAGGAGTCAGATTTGACTGATCACTGGATGAGAGGAGAGATGGCTGACAAGATCATGCTGAAGGATTTGCTGCTCAACAGATCCTGAGCTAATTGACAAATATCTGATCTTCCTTTACACAGAGCGTGCGTGATCACGAAATCAAAAGTGAAAGGCGAGCACTCGTTCAAAAGAGATTATATTCTCCGCATATTGATGCGTGAAAATTATATGCAATATTAGATGTTTGCGGGAGTGGGCGGGACTGGACACAGTCTTCTTCAGGGCACGATTGCAAAAACACACACTATGAATGGCGACTGTAGAAAGCAAAAGCCGAATCCCAGCACTGCGCTTTGGCATTTTTAAGACCTAGGACAGTCTTGCGCACTTGCTTCCTGTCGTGCGCACGCGCTCTCAAGTGGCCGCAAGTGTGGGTATTTGGACAAGGGGATGGTCACCCTACTCAAAGCATACTAGGTGTATATGACTTTCTTCTTTCAGACGAATCCAGCTGAAGTTATATTAAAAATGATCCTTGCTCTTCCAAGCTTTAGAAGAAAGCTTTTGTAAGAAAAATATCCACATTTAAAACATTATAAACACTTTTCTCTCACTTCTGCTAATCGTCGTAGGCGGAAGCCGTAGGACGTATGCGTAGCGCATGCGCCGGTGATTAGTGACGAACGCGGAAGCGCGATGGAGAGAGAACAAAAATCGCCGGTCACAAATTAGAAGCACAAAACAAGGATTTGTAAAGAAAAATGTCGGAGGCGGCTTGCACATGACAGTTAGCGGAAGTGAGAGAAAAGTGTATATAACGTTTTAAATATGGATATTTTTCTTACAAAAACGCATCGATTCGCTACAGGAGGCCTTTATTCACCCCCTGGAGCCGCGTGGGGCACGTTTTATGATGAATGGATGCGCTTTGACTACTTTTGGACTGTAAAAAAAAACATCACCCGCCTAACGTTACTCCCATTCTAACGCTTGGAAGAGCCAGGATAATTTTTAATATAACTCCGATTGAATTTGTCTGAAAGAAGAAAGTCATATACACCTAGGATGCCTTGAGGGAGAGTAAAACATGAGGTCATTTTAATTTTTGGGTGAACTAACCCTTTAATTTATAAGATCAAGCACATTTATGACAGAAAAATAATGATAATGACACAGAGGAATGATATGTGGCCTATTTCACAATCGCAATCACTTTCAGAACAAGTTTTCCAGCTAATGAATTATAAAAACACTGACAGCCAATCAGAATCAACTGACTTTGAAGAGCTTGAACTATTAAAGCTGCATAACCGCATCACGCTTATAATAAGCAGAATGTTATTGTGTATTAGTGTGGGTGCTAATATAGTTACTGTTCTTGGTGTGAATGGGCTTTTAGGACCACAGTGATGTAATACCTTAGTGAGACCTGTGCAGAAACGGTTGAAGACCTCCTTCATGTTTCCACCTTTCTGCATGGAGATGACACGCAGGTGGTCCTCCTCATTCACCCACACGAGGAATGTCTTGTTATCATTGTGCCTGGAGACGAGGAGAAAATGAGTGAGGGAATATCTTCTATGACCAGCACAGAAATGCAATACTTGACTAGAATTAAATATATATATTTTTAACATTTACAGCTTGTTACAAATTACATATACTTAATACAGTAATAAAAGTAAATTATGCATAATTAAACATAACTATCCCTGTATTAAGTACATGTTAATTAATATTACTCTGTACTTAAATGTTTAATTGCACTGTAAGAAGGACGCCTTCAAATAAGCTTGTAAAGCTAGGATAAATTCTAGGATCACAAATTTAATTTCAATTAAAATTCTATTATTTTCAAGACGATACTAAAATCCAAACAATTAAGAATTTTCTCAGCACCTTTTTAATGCTGCATATTTTTAATTTAAGACTGATAAAAATATGCAGAACGAACTGCTGGTGCTACCTGAATTTGAAGAATCTGGAACAAACTGACAGCAAGTAGGTTCCTGCTCTTTAAAAACTACTCTATAAAAGTAGCACAAGCAGTGCATTAAGGACAATCCAGAACACTGACCAGATGCCCCTGGCGTCAGGCCAATCACGAGCCATCCCTGAGGCCAGCAGCAGGGGAGACACAGGCTTGTCGAACAGGAAATGGTCATCGATAAGCTGCTGCTGTTCAGCCTCTGTCATGTTTTTCAGGGCATAGTATTTTCCTTTGAGATCCCCAGTCAGAGCACCTAGAGCTACAGACAGAGCAAACCAATCTGTGAGTAAATCCTATATCTTTAAATAAATGATTTCTTAAGAAATATTATCATAGACTACAGCTTCATAGACTACGTTGGTCCACTCATAGTGGACGATACTCATCACCACTAGAGGGAGCCACATGAACAGGCCTAAGTTTCAGGAACATAAATACTGCATACCAGTTTGCCTACTCATACTATCCCTAAAAGTATGTACTCTGTGAAGAAAAATATACTTTGAGTGTGTAGTTTCAAAGAAGATTAGGCGTACTTTGGGGCATACTACAATGCCATAACCACATCTATGGATCATATAACCAGACACACCATAAACGGGGTCTTTCGTGCTAAGGATTCTTCTGTAGTTCTGAACCAAATCCTCCTCCAAAGTGCAAAGGACTGTGGGCAATATCAGCCATTAAAGTATACACTGATCTACACTTCGAATTTTTACCGGAAATAGTAGACCATCCAGGTACCTTTGGGAAACTCATTTCAACATAATACGCTTTGGGACACACTAATTCTGCTTACAAATACTATTTAGGACTGATGCAAATTGGGATGCAGCAGACGTTTCATCCTGTCTCAAATAAACCGATGTTCACCGCGTTGCTGCAGTGACATACCTTCCACAGAGAGCTTCTCAACAGCTCTTCTCTCTCCACGACTGCAGTGGGGCGGCAGGCAGAATCCGCAGATGCTCCTGCCTGTTCTGACGCGAGAGCTCAGCACATAATTGGCGTCCAGGTCATCACCACCCTGCAGAAACAGAAAGTTTTAGTCTTTAAAGAAGCGATATCACTGTACCAAATATTAGTGATCAATGAGGTCTCATTATGTTTTGGACCCCACTGACTTTAATTATGTGGCCAAAAACATTTTTCAAAATATCTTTGATAATGTTCCACAGAAGAAAATATCAAACACTTTTGGAATAACATGAGGGCGAGTAAATAATTTTTGGGTGATCTGTCCCTTCAACTTCATACCTTGAGGTTACTGGGGTTGAGGTCGGTCTTGTGTTTGTCTGTGGGTTTGTATCCTCCATGTCTGTCCTGAATAATAGGGTCCAGCAGCTCCTTGAACACCTCATAGGTCTCCTCATCCCCAGCCACACAACCCACAGTCATAATGAAGGGGTGGCCTGAGATGGGAAACAAGTCCATGTACACAAATTAGGAGCCATGCAATCAGATGCCAACACTTAGGCCTACTAAAAAAATCCATGTTTATCATCATGTGATTTCTCTCAGGACTATCTAACCCTGGCCCTGTCCCCTGACAGACTGTGTTCTTTTACCAGGATTATCTACTCCAGTCTGAATGACGCTATCTATGGTGAAGCCGTTGGGTGTGCAGCGCTGACGGAGGCGCTTGTACATGTCCAGAGTGAGGTACTTGGCCATATGGTTGTTGTGCTGTGTGAGGTCTGGATACTCTTCCTCAGCTGGCCGCTGCTTGATGGTCAACCTGGCTAGTTTAGCATTGCTAAATAAATACAACAACACATGGGGTGTAAAGATACCACGCACTGCCGTTGAAGGATGAAGTCACCTGTTCTGTTGTGTTTTGAATGGGTAAGCAAGCACCATTCGTTTCACCAAATACACTGTTAAATTGACTAAGAAAGCTGAACGTTCATGATATTTTTCAGGTCAAGTCTTCATGTGGCCAGCTAGAATTGGATTTTCCATGCCACTGCATTTTGGTCACTGCATTACAGGAACTGTTTTTATTCGAAGCCCTCTGCACTAAAACAATGAGTCAGCAAGGTCACCGTTTAATCACACTTCTTTCTGCTCGCAATGCACCTTTATGTTCTAAAAGTGCGTGAGAAGTGGTCTTTTGGAGGACTTTGAGTTGTTTCGGGGTCTTTACCTGGGTTATCTACCCCGGTCTGGATTACATCATCCAGTGTAAACCCGCTGGGTGTCTGTTTGGAGCGCAACTTCTCATACAGCGCCGGTGTGAGGACCTTGGCCATATGGTTGTTGTGCTTGCTGAGGTCGGGATATTCCTGCTCAGAGGAGAACTTCATCTTCAGCTGGTTGTGACTGTTCCCGAAAGGCATGGCTGCTGTTCCCTGAGCGTGGTGGTGGGAATGGGATGGAAAATAACTGTGGTTACACTGAATGTGAAATTAAGAGGTTCAACACCAACTCCCATCTTGACATTTGAATGAATCTGGAAAATACTTTTTTTTTTTTTTTTTTTGAAATTCTGAGTTCTACAGCCTACCTACTTTTATGCACGTGATTAGTGTTACATTACACAACTGAAAAGGTCAAATATGTGCTATGGTTCCGTAAAAATAGTCATAAGGTAGGGAATCCTTTATCTACATAGACACCATCCTTAAACATAGTAAAAATTTGTAATAAATAAATAAAAAAACGCTGTAAAATGTTGCCCCATTTAGCCGCTATGCCTAGGACTCTAGAATCTATAGCGTGATGAATGACTCCTATAAACTGATTCGTTTTAGTGAATCATACACATACAATGAAGTACGATGGCCGAATGAATGATTCTTATGAGTCGATTCTTTATAGTGAATCAAAGACGTTGTTACAGAATGAATCCGACTTGTATATGAACCGAAAGTTATTACTTTCGTTATGTCTGACTGGAATTGAACCAAGAATTGAGACTTTTCATGATGTGAAAAGTTATTTAAAATCTATGTAGGCCTACCTTATATGTACTTGAAATAATTGTATTAACGTTAACGTTACATGATTTTTTAATTTGCTATATCTGTTAAAATCTGAAACGATGTCATCAGTTGGCAACAAACGGATGATGGTATAATGTAATAAGAAATTCTTATTATTATTATTATTCCAAATGTTTCATACTCAGAACTACTAAAAGAATCCGGAATCGTTGACAGGAATCGGGGGAAAAAAATTAAATTCCTAACATTTCCCATTCCTTCTTGAAGGGTGAATTTGGGAAAGCTCGCCAGATGGTTCAGGTCTATTTCAACACGAAATATCTGCTCATCGTTGTACTGTAACTTGCACTGAAATGCCTAAACTTTTGCGCAAAATTACGATCGATGACTTAAAACTGGGCGTCCACTGGACGGCACCACTTCAACGACAGAGAAAGAGTGAGCTGTCATTGATCATGACCTGCAAATAGGACGCTTTCTTTCACAAAAAGCCTAGAAATGTTCAGAAAAAGCATGATATAGGACCTCAATTCATAAAAGATTATTTTTAACATAATAATCTCTAACACTGAGCCGATCGATCCCTCTCCGTGCGTCAAATTACCTTCATACAACGATGCACTAAAAACCAAGTCTTAAAGCTTATCCAGAATCATTCAGCGCCGTTTATAAATGTATTTCTTAATAGATTTTAAATTTCGATCACGCTTAAGCAACTAGTTTAATGAGAGATGAAAACTTCTCAATGAAGCCTTACCGTGGGTTGTGGGGTGCTAGAGGAAGACTGAGCTGAGACAAAGATCCCTATTTTTCCTGTAGGAGTATGAACAGTATGAATGTTGAAGTGGCGTCTGTCTGTTCTCCAGCACTAGATCCTGATGGAGCGTTTGTTTTATAGTAGAGGAAAGCCGCGCTCCCATTGGCTGCTATTTGCAGTCCATTCATCCCATTGGAAGAGCTTGATATTGGAATAATTTGACTGCTCTCAACAAATATGTAGTATAAAATGTGCAAATATATAATTATAAGAAAATGTAAGTTTAATTTAAGTTTATATCCTAATCAAGTAATTTCCATGCAATTGACTTCGAAAGTGTATGACCTGTAAAAAATATATGTAGTAGATTTAGATGAAAACATAATGTATAATGTGTGAAAGTCTTAGACATTTGTGTGGATGTATATGTGTTGTTTGCCGTTTGTCACCCACAATATGAATTGTTTTTGCTTAAATGTGTCTTTAATAATGTTATTTATAATGCTAAATTATACACATTATAGTATGATTTAAAGGGGTCATATGATGTTGCTAAAAATAACATTATTTGGTGTATTTGGTGTAATGAAATGTGTTTATGCGGTTTAAGGTTCAAAAAACACATTATTTTCCACATACTGTACATTATTGTTTCTCCTCTATGCCCCGCCTTTCTGAAACGCTTCGATTTTTACAAAGCTCATTGGTCTGAAAAGCGAGGTGTGCTCTGATTGGCCAGCTATCCAGTGCGTTGTGATTGGCCGAATACCTCAAGCGTGTGACGGAAATGTCACGTCGCTACCATACTGTGATGCCCTGTCCAGCCGGAGCGACGAGACAAAAACATTAAAACCCATTATAAACGAGGCATTTGTTGCATCCAGTGGGGACATAATTACAGATTATAATGACTTATACGGTCTTTTTATGCGTTGCATCGTGCCGAGTAAACATAAAACTATGTCTGCATTTGTGATCGGAGAAATGAAATTGCATCATATGACCCCTTTAAAAGGAACACATTTCTGATTTGAAAGGATAACTTACTTCAGCTTTATTATTTGGGTTACGGACTGAAAAACACCGACCAAGTGAATCTATACCACCACGCAAATATTTGTTTTATGCAACAGATAACGTTACTGCTCCTTTAAAATGCTCTTACATCATTTTCCCGTGACAGACTGAGTCGTGTGAAGTTGACGTTTTGGATTTGTCTTGGACAGTCGTGGATTTGTAAATGGACAGCAACGCTTTCACATGCGCTTGAGTCCATCCACATGAGGTGAAGAGCCGCTCTGTACGTAACTTACATGCGGTTTATCGCGCAAACTACCGCACACACGTGCTGTACTGTCTTTCTACTCCTTCCCAAATATAAAACTACAGCCTTGCTGAAGCAACGGTGAGTTTCTGCGACTTTCTTTGTGTTAAACATATCTTTATTTCGAGCGATGTATGTTCAAACATGTGACGCGTTTCCATTCAAGCACCGCATGCGTAACGTACTGTGTTGTGCAGTTACTCTTTGAAAATAAATAAGTTTGCTTGCGATGTAATGAATTGTATTAAAAAAACGTTATTTCATATTCAGTGTAGCCCTCCTGTAAACATGCTGTTTGTAAAAAGATGTATATCTCTCTAAATAATCAAGCATAGCGGTGCTCTTATAGAATCGAAGTCGCTGTTTAGCGCATTTAACGTTAGCCACTCAGTTTCTCATGTTCGTCTCGTCATTATGCACAGTGACCTTGCTGAGTCTTACAAATAAAATAATAGAAATGTTCACAAAGATGAGTAAATGGATTATTAACAGGTTAACTTACATCTGACCCATTTGTTTTGCTGTTATGAACCGTCTCAGGACTGCAGATACACAGATGCTGGCAATGTTGAGTCTGACAGGCTGCTATACTAACGGTTTGCAATCATTTAAATCAAAACACACACTGACTGGACTTTGAGTGGTTGACATATAACATGGTTATCATAACTTATATGTATTCATTTATTTATTTATTGTTATCAATAAAATGATGATCATGTTATACGTCAACTATGTCATCATTCTTTACAATTATTTTTATTGTTTTATTTATAGGGTTGTATGTATGTGTGTGTGTCCGTATATAAATCAACATCAATTTAACTCAAAAATATATTTTCTTAATAGTAATATTAGACGTGTGTTATTTCATTGGTTTGAGCGTTTTTGTGTAATTTATAAACTTAACATAAAAAAAGAAATATTTCAAGTGTGTCTTTATTTCATGTTTACATTTGTATAATTGAAAAAACAAAACTGCTTTCTTGAGAATATTGTTTTGGTAATCAACCTCTGACAAAAGCCAACAAGACACCTGCAAGAAGTGACAGCACAGTGGATTTGTAATGTTTGTTTGTATTTGTTGATTTGTCTCACTCTAAAAGTACAGAAATTGTCAAATTTTCAGGATTTAAAAAGACTGACAACTTTAATTTGACCTTAGCTCATAATTGGCATCATTTTTGACATCCTGCCATTGTGTTCATAATCATCTAACTATTAATAAAGTATCTGAGTTTGACCAGAGAGGGAGAACATTCCTAAAAGTCTGTTTTATAAAAAACAACAATATATATATATATATATATTTATTTATTTATTTTTTAAGTTGGTATGAATATTTAATTAGGTCTATAAAGTAATATGAGTGAATGTAAATGTTTTGTCTCCCAACTTATGAGAATAATGTGTTCATGTGTTTTCATTCATGGCAGAGTGTTTAATCATCCGAGGCTGCACTCTTCATTGAAGCTGAACCCACCTGAACCTCATGAGTTTTGTGGAATACTCCGAGATCATCCAAGAAGGGGATGTCGTCATTATCTTCCTGGGTCATGAGTCCATGATGCCTATCAAAGTTCAGTCAGGAGCACAGACGCAGACCCGCTATGGGGTCATCCGGCACTCCAGCGACCTGATTGGACAGCGGTTTGGTTCCAAAGTGACCTGCAGTAAGGGTGGTTGGGTTTACGTGCTTCACCCCACACCAGAGCTGTGGACTGTCAACCTTCCCCACCGAACACAGATCCTCTACACCACAGACATTGCCAACATCACACTGATGCTGGAGCTCAAACCGGGCTCTGTCGTCTGCGAGTCAGGTAAGAATGAGTCTTTCATTAGCTATGAACCATCAAAAGGTTTTTAATCTGATTTTTTTTTTAGAGATCTTCAATACTCAGGGTTACAGAATTAGTTTTGAGCTGACGATACCCTGTTCACTCAGGTACACTGATCATGAACTTTCTGTGTCAACTCGGGCTTTAAACCTCAGGGTATGTTTACACGACAACGATTAAACTAAAAGCGCAAAATTTTTTGCATACAGATGAAAACTTAATCATAAACAATTCCCGTTTAAACAGATCCACAAAAACGACTAAAAACGCTGTATTATACATGCCAGGCCAGTAGTTGGCGATGTCACTGAAAAGAAACACTATGCACCTACACACATAGGCATTCCTATAGACCAGGGATCCTCAAATCTGGCCCACAAGATCCACTTTCCTGCAGAGTTTAGCTCTAACCCTAATCAAACACACCTGAGCATGCTAATCAGTGTCTTCAGGATCATAAGAAAATCACAGGTAGGTGAGTTTGATCAGGGGTTGGAGCTGAACTCTGCAGCGCATTGGCCCTCCAGGGCAAGATTTGAGGAACCCTGCTATAGACTGAACATGTAATACTCATATATACGTATGACATTGCTGTTTTCACAAATTAGCATTTTCATAGTTTATACAGATACAATAACGATATTGTTTTCAAAAACTAACAATTTGAAACTCATTTTCAAAGCTCCCCGTTTGCGTTTTCAGGCTTCCAAATTGCTGTTGTCATGTAAATTAATTAAATTTCACTTTAGTTTAAAGTCAATTTAGCTTACTTGTCAAGAAGAAACTCTTCAAGTTTGTTGTATCAATTGAAACCCAAACATTCCATCAAATTACATCTTGTAAAACTCTACTACTGTTTTAACCCGTTGTCTGTCTGTGTGTTTTGGCAAGTCTTCGAATTTTGACTTGCGCTTCTGTAACGGACAATTATTTAACAATACACGTGTGTTCTTAATTCTCTGATGTTGGTAATTGGTCACATGACATGCAAGTAAGCAGAGAAAAATGTATCTTTATACAGGTGCATCTCAAAAAATTAGAATATCGTGAAAAAGTGATTTTTTGTAACTTATTTCAAAAAGTTAAACTTTCATATATTCTAGATTCATTACGCACAGAATCCAAGCTGCTTGAAGTCCAGTGTGAAGTGTCTGAAGTCAGTGATATTTTGGGCAGCCGTGATGTCTGCTGGTGTTGGTCCATTGTGTTTTATCAAGTCCAAAGTAATCCCTATAGTATAAATTCAGAGTATCTCTTGTTTTTTGAAACCACAATAATGTGAAAGACTGCTGACTTGGCAATGGTCCAGAAGACAATCATTGACACCCTCCACAAAGAGGGTAAGTCACAGAGGGTCATTACTGAAAGGGCTGGCTGTTCACAGAGTGCTGTATCAAAGCATATTAAATGCAAAGTTGAGGAATCTAAGGGATATTTTCAAGAGAAAGATGAGAAACAGTCGATCCAACAATACAGACGAGCTGGAGGCTCATTAGTGCCTCAGCAGTGCCACAAGCTGATCACTTCCATGCCTCACCTCACTGATGCTGGAATTTGTGCTAAAGGAGCCCCGACCAAGTACTGAGTGCTTCTAATATTTTTTCTGAAGAAAGATAGACATGAATAGTGATGAAAGACAAAATATTAAATGTCATGGATGAATATTTATGGAGTAATCCACTATTTTGTAGAGGGGGGGTGGTCAAAATGGCAGTTTTCACCTGAGATTCAGAGTCAAATTACAAGGGGGTAAAAATGACTTCAGAAAGATGGCAGCATCATAATGTTAATTTTACACAGAGATTGGTAGGTCTGTTAGTAAAATCTGTTGACTTCAGCAATCTTTGTTGCATTATGTGCCAATGGTGACCATTCAAAAATGGGGAAACAGCACTTTAAGTTTTTTCTCCAAGGTTTGCATGCCTGTAACTCAAGAAGTATTAAAGATATCTTAATGCCCTTTTAGATATTGGGTCTTAACAAACTTTCCCTATAGGCCCTATATGGTTCGGTTCCAGAGATATTGGAATTTTAATATGGCTCCAGGAGTAAATCGTTAACATGTACACATTTACAGTGGTCAAAAACCAAATAATGTTGAAACTAGAGATGTATCTTGTTTCCTTCTGTCAGGACAACTGCATTGAACATACCTGTCCAAAGATTGCTGAAATCAACAGATTTTTCTAACAGACCTACCAATCTCTGTGTAAAATTAACATTATGATGCTACCATCTTTTTAAAGAGATTTTTAATCCCCTGTAATTTGACTCTGAATCCCCCTCTACACAATAGTGGATTACTCCGTAAATATTCATCCATGACATTTAATATTTTGACTTTCCTCACTATACATGTTTATCTTTCTTTAGATATAGACAACAGATATAGATATGAGTTTTGCGTGTAAAGGGTTTTTCCACAGAGTCAACTAGAGCGTTTTTTATATCATGATCTTTGTCCATTAAGCTACATTACGTGTTTTATTTATAATTTTCTATGGGAGGAAAACGTTTAACGTGCAATTTAAGGCATTGTGTTCTGGGCTCGTCTGCTTGCCTGTACGGAGTTGGTCTTATCACTTTTTAATGCATTTCTTAATGCGCGTTCATATCTGTCTGTATAGTTTGCGTCAACAATAAGACTTATAAGTTACTGAATTTGGTCTTTATCATCTTAGTCCGTTATGCCACATTATGCCGCGTTTTGGAAAACACTATACATATAAATATACATTACATTAATAAACTGTATATTGAATTTGATCTATCTTAATTCAGAGGTGTTGCCAATATGGCCACAGAGTGAACAGACTATCCTTTAAAGGGACTTTGGTTTTATGTAGCAGAACAAAGAAATAAAGTTGGGTCATTCCGTGTCAACCCAACCAGATGTCCCCGGCTAAAATTTATGAAAATTTATTTTGCTCATATTTTTTACTGAAGAAAGATAGACATGTATAGTGTGGAAAGACAAACTATTAAATGTCATGGATGAATATTTACTGAGTAATCCATTATTTTGTAGAGGGGGGTCAAAATGCCATTTTTCACCTGAGACTCAGAGGCATATTACAGGGGGTTGAAAATGACTTCACAAAGATGGCAGCATCATAATATTATTTTTTACACAGAGATTGGTAGGTCTGTTAGTAAAATCTGTTGACTTTAGCAATTTTTGTTGCACTATATGCCAATGGTGACCATTCAAAAAAGGGGAAACAGCACTTATCAAGGTTTTTCTCCAAAATGTGCATACCTGTAACTCAAGAAGTATTAAATATATCTTAATGCACTTTTAGATATTTGGTCTAAAAAAAAAACTTTCCGTTTGGCATCTTCATTTTAAAGATATCACAATATGATTTTAGATTCTAGTTCTTAAACTTTTGTTTTGGAATCTTCATTTTCAAGGCCCTACATCGTTCAGTCCCAGAGATATGCCGATCTCAATGACGCTCCATATTCAGGTTGTTGAATATGACCTATTTTCAGTGGTTGAAAACCAAATGTTAGTCACTTTGAATACAGTCGATACTTATTTTATTTAAAGAACAATGTCTGAAGAATAAATAAATGTTGAAATTAGAATTGTATTTTGTTTCCCTCTATCAAAACAATTGCATAGAACATAAATATCTGAGTGCTAAAAATGCACTGAAATGGTCAATTTGAGGCACATTACCTTGCTCTCTGTAGTCTATTCATATGATTCTATATTTAAATCAGTTTCAGGGATATTTGGAAGTAGGGGTTTTGTTCATTTTAACAGCTATTGAAGTTACCAAAAGTTCAAACATGTAGTATTGTAACACGTCCGAAAACAAATCCCACACGTCATAGGGAAAAGTGGTTTCTTTCGCCACACATTGCATTCACTTCAATAAACCAATATTTGCCTCACCTGGGTTAATTATTAGCATTTATTTTTCTTTTTTATTGTTATAAAATGTGAAGCATAGTCATAGATTAAAAAGGGCATATTTGGCAGAATCGCTGATAGTACCCCAAACATTTAAGGTCTCAAATACTTGAAATAATTAACACTGGGTAATTCTAAACCCCAGGTAAATGAGATCCTGGGTAATCTTATTTTATGTTTCACACTGTTCATACTTTACCTAGAGTTAAAAATTTATTCTGGTCATTCATAATCTGATGTGTCACACTGTACATTCCTAAACCCTGGGTTACTGTTATTATTTGCATTGTATTCAACAAAAATATTCAACAATCTGAAAATGGAGCCTCATTGAGACCCCCAAATCTCTGGAACTGAATGATGTAGGACCTTGAAAATGAAGATTCCAAAAGAAAAGTTTATTAGGAACCAGAATCTAAAATCTTAATAAGATAACTTTAATACTTCTTGAGTTACAGGCACACACATTTTGGAAAAAGAATATTTATAACAATCAAACAGGTATGTCCTATACAATTGTTTTGATAGAGGGAAACGAGATGCATTCCTAGTTTCAACATTACTTATTCTTCAGACATTCAGATTTAAATACAATAAGTATCAGCTGTATACAAAGTGACCAACATTTGGTTTTCGAACACTGAAAATAGGTAATATTCAACAATCTGGACATGGAGCCTCATTGAGATCCCCTTATCTCTGGGACTGAATGATGTAAGGCCTTGAAAATGAATATTCAAAAAGAAAAGTTTATTAAGAACTAGAATCTAAAATCATATTATGATATTTTTAATACTACTTGAGTTATATGCACGCAAACTTGGGAAAAAGAGTATTTATGGCACTCGGACAGTTATGTTCAATTCAGTTGTTTTGACAGAAGGAAACGAGATACATCTCTAGTTTCAACATTATTTGTTCTTCAGACATTCCTCTTTAAAA
>NW_015657514.1:177358-194772 GCF_001515625.1 Sinocyclocheilus rhinocerous
CATCGTGAATATGAAAACATTTGGATTTGTGCCGAATGAGAGAGGTAGGCTGCATGAGAACAACACCATTTGCTTTCAGTTTTGCTTTAAATGAATTTTTGTCTTGTTTAGCAGTTTATATTTTTCATTCTTGTTCTGTTCTGAATAACCATTCAATTTAAAGGATTTGTTGTGCTGTGGCGTCTGCTGGTGTTGGTCCATTGTGTTTTATCAAGTCCAAAGTCAATGCAGCTGTCTACCAGGAGATTTTGGAGCACTTTATGCTTCCATCTGCTGACAAGCTTTATGGAGATGCTGATTTCCTTTTCCAGCAGGACTTTAGCACCTGCCCACAGTGCCAAAACCACTTCCAAGTGGTTTGCTGACCATGATATTACTGTGCTTGATTGGCCAGCCAACATGCCTAACCTGAACCTTTTCTTTTCAAGAGAAAGATGAGAAACAGTCGATCCAACAATACAGACGAGCTGGAGGCTCATTAGTGCCTCAGCAGTGCCACAAGCTGATCACTTCCATGCCTCACCTCACTGATGCTGGAATTTGTGCTAAAGGAGCCCCGACCAAGTACTGAGTGCATAAATGAACTTACTTTAAAGAACTTGAACTTTTCTGTTTTGTAAATCCTTTTTTTGATTGATCTTAGGAAATATTCTAGGGTCATTCCGTGTCAACTCAACCAGAGGTCCCCGGCTCAAATTTTTTATTTTTCTAATATTTTTTCTGAAGAAAGATAGACATGAATAGTGATGAAAGACAAAATATTAAATGTCATGGATGAATATTTATGGAGTAATCCACTATTTTGTAGAGGGGGGGTGGTCAAAATGGCAGTTTTCACCTGAGATTCAGAGTCAAATTACAAGGGGGTAAAAATGACTTCAGAAAGATGGCAGCATCATAATGTTAATTTTACACAACCAATCTCTGTGTAAAATTAACATTATGATGCTACCATCTTTTTAAAGAGATTTTTAATCCCCTGTAATTTGACTCTGAATCCCCCTCTACACAATAGTGGATTACTCCGTAAATATTCATCCATGACATTTAATATTTTGACTTTCATCACTATTCATGTCTATCTTTCTTTGGAAAATAATATTAGCAAAATCAAAAATTTGAGCCGGGGAAGTTTTTGAAATTTGGTTGATTTGACATTGAATGACCCTCTAATATTTTGAGATACTGGAGTTTTGACTTTCATGAGCTGTAAGCTCTAATCATCAAAATTAAAACAAAAACACTTTTGAAATGTTTTACTTTACATGTAATGAATCTAGTATATATGAAAGTTTCACTTTTTGAAATGTTACAAAAAAATGTTTTTTATGATATTCAAATTTTTTTAGATGCACCTGTATAGAATTTAAAATGGTGCAGGAAACCACAATTTACTATTTTTTTTTCTTTCATATATTGGGGTTTGAACTATGATATTTTATCCATAAACCAAATTTCATGTCTCATATTACTACTGCTGAGACACCCAGAGACAAAGAACAAATACTTTACTGCTAATGGAAATAGTTACTTTTAAAAGCATTCAGACTTCACTTTTTACAAGAAACTTATGCTATAAACAACTGCCCACAAAAATGTTGACAATGATGTAAATGTGCATATAAATAAAGTGAACCTAGCGCACATGACATTCCCAAATGCACATTAAACTCAGAGTTTGCATAGATGGGGTTTGTGAGAAGCAACATTTACTGTGAACTGAGTGGCTCTGTTATGAGCCGCAATCATGTAAATGAACACATTGCCACTCTTCACCCAGCGTAACAGATTATATACTTAATTAAATCAGCCTTTGATTTGATAAGATGTATCAAGTTCGGTTTTATTTAGATTATTTGTGCTTCTCCTTGTTTATTCTCATGTTGCATTCGATTTCATTAATTATTGCCTTTTTATCATCTCACAAACCCCTGTTTGGGAAAACCTGGTTTATATCATTGTAAAATGTAAACTGCATTATCGCACATCTCTCTATTCAAAGCTCGATATAGAAGTATATCCACCTTTATCAGCACACATACAGTACGCTCACGTAAAGTGATTACATAGATTATATAGATAATAATGTCATGATTTATGTAAACTGCTTTGAAACAATGTCTTTTGTGAAAAATGCATTACAAATAAAAGTAACTTAACTAGTTAGGTTGCAGTGGGCAGAGAATATTAGGCAGAGAAATCTTGATGGAGACAAGACTCTTTGGCTATTTGGCCCATTCAGTAAGTGTTGGGCCTCTTGAATTCTGAATGAATCAATTAAACTGCTGTTAAGCGTACACACACACACACACACACTCTGCTCTGTCCTCAGTGCCCTCCAAACTCATTGAGCTGGATGTGTGTTTAACAAATTGATATCTGAGCAGCGTTCAGGTGAGGCTGACTATGCCACAGATTTGGCATATGTGCAGTATTGATGTTCGTTTATCACCATTCAAGGATACTGTTGGACATTACTTTTGAAACTTTCTAATTTCTGTGTGATCTTTCTCCCCTGCTTAGCCTCTCGTTCTTACGTCAGTCATTCTGTTCTATCTGAATGCATCGCTGTAGACCGAACATTGACTCTATTGTTGCTATGAGAACAAAAGGCATGCTAATGGGTTCTTGAAGAGGAAGATGGGCCATTAACACCAGAACGTGTTCACATGCACGTGCATCACAATGTTCATGCACAAGTGATTGCTGTATTTAACTTTAAATTATCACTTTTATATGCACATAATTTTCTGATTAAAGTCAATATTTCACTTAAGATGTTTTCTGTTATTGGAATATTCCAGTATACATGCGAATATTAAGCATTCATGTAGTTTTTCTCCTACTCTTGTGGAAATACTGGAGATGCTTGCTTTTGCCATTTATTGCAGTGCGTGTTATTCTGCACAGCAACTTAACCAGCTCATTAATTCTCATTCATGTCATTGACAAAAGCACACAACAGTGCAATGAACTGTAAAATGTAGATCAAGAGACTTTGTGCAAGACACTCTGATGTTGTCAGTTCCTCTGTAATTTACTTGTTCTGCCTAATATTGTTGGAATCACACATTTTGATTCTCCTGTTAATCTGAATCTCCCTGTGTATTTATTATTTGTTTATTTATTTGGATCCCCAATCCCCATTAGCTATGCCCTAAATCATTGCTAGTCTTCCTGGGGTCCACACAACACTTAACATTCAAACATTAATACATACATTAAAAAAGAAGAAAATAAAAAGTTAAATGCTGTAACAAAGTTCGTAGGTCGGGAAGAAGGAGGCGGGAACCGGCGAACACTTAAACAAAACTTTAATCAAATAAACAAACACAAAACGAAAGTAAAGCGGCAGCCCCTCGCGGATGACTGCCGCACACAAAACACAAAATAAAATCCAAGCCTGGTGCTCTCTCGTCTTTCACTGTCGTCACTCCTCCCTTTTATCTTTCCGGAGCTCCTCCGTGAGACTCGAGACCGGTGAGTGGTGCAGGTGTCGCTCATTATCAATTCTCGCTCCGTTCCCACGGCTCTCGGCCCCGCCCCCAGTCGTCACAAATGCATTCTCCACATTCCAAAGCATCTCTAATAAACATTTATTCCACCCTTTTTAATATCTATAACACCTACTATATAAAAAACGTATTGCTCATTCAATTAATTCCTATACCTCAACCTCCTACAAGTACAGAATTCCAAGGTGTGCCTTTACCTGCCTTTTAAAATAAATTTTTCGTGTTATCCCAATTAATGACAATGGTAAAAGACTTCATGTCTCCATTGCCCTAAATGTTACTGTACGTTTAAGAAAATTAGTTTTAGCATTAGGGAGTAGAAATCTACCCTCTGTTGCTCGTCTAGTAGCATATTCATGTGACTGAACATAAGATTGTAATTGATTATACTCATCCAATGGAGTTTTAAAGTGTAAAACCTTCCATGTTGATAACAGTATTGCAGCAATCATCCTATCTTCCACTCTTAGCCATTTAAGATCAAAGTGCATACTATTAATATTCGTACCATACGGACACTGGAGGATTAATCTCGCTGCCTTATTTTGTACCAACTGGAGTTTCCTCAAATCCTTTTTTGTAGCATTGGCCCATATTATCTGACAATAGTCCTGCTGTGAGAAGAACAGAGTGTCCAATATTATTTTCATTATATCAAACGTAAAATAACTTTCTGAATAAGTGTTTTATTTATATATAATTTCAGCTCCGGTTTGGACCGTAGAGAATAATTAGACCCAAATTACTGTACTCTTTGTTTTTAGATGTATTTAGTATCAACTTTTCTAAAATCCACTTTTCTGTACTCTCCAACTCCTCATTCAAAATAGCGTAAATTCAACTGACGTTTGTGCAGATGCATAAACTTGTTGAACATGTTGTATCGTCTGCATACATTGTTAATTTAACACTTCTTAATACCAGATATAAATAATGGTATTAATGATTTATATGATGTACAGTATCTCACAGAAGTGAGTACACCCCTCACATTTTTGTAAATATTTTATTATGCTTGACTGAAACCTGGCTAAAGCCAAATGATTATATTTAGGGCTGCACGATAAATCGCATGCGATATTTAACGCGCATCTTGTCAGTAAAGCCATTCTGTAATCAGTGGTAAATCTCCATCACGTGTGTGCTTTCACATTGAGCAGCATTAACTACACAGAGCCGTTGTTCAGAGAGAGTGTGTCTGAACCCCGAACATTATCAGGAAGGCTATTCCAGAGTTTGGGAGCCAAATGCGAAAAAGCTGTACCTCCTTTAGTGGACTTTGCTATCTTAGGTACTACCAAAAGTCCAGAGTTTTGCGACCTTAGGGAGCGTGATGGATTGTAGCGTGGTAGAAGACTAGTTAGGTACGCAGGAGCTAAACCATTAAGGGCCTTATAGGCAAGTAATAATATTTTGTAACTGATACGGAACTTAATAGGTAGCCAGTGCAGAGACTGTAAAATTGGGGTAATGTGATCATATTTTCTTCACATAACATTGATCACATGAAATATGGTGGGCTAAAACTCAAATGTGTTCGTTGATAAATTTATATGTGAATAAAAGCCTAAATTAAATGGCAATTATGTCTCTTAAAAAAACTTACACTACTGCTCAAAAATTTGGGATCAGTAAGACTTGTAATGTTTTTTAAAGAAGTCTCTTATGCTCATCAAGGCTGCATTTATTTGATCAAAAATACAGAAAAAAAAACAGTAATATTGCAAAATGTTATTACGATATAAAACAATGGTTTCTATTTGAATATACTTTAAAATCTAATTTATTCCTGTAATCAAAGCTGCATTTTCAGCATCATTACTCCAGTCTTCAGCATCACATGATCCTTCGCATTTATTTAAAATAGAAATCTTTTCTAACAATATACACTACCATTCAAAAGTTTGGGGTCAGTACATGTTTATCCTTTTTTTTTTGAACGAAATTAAAACTTTTATTCAGCAAGGATGTGTTAAATTGATAAAAAGTGATATCAAAGATTTATATTGTTAGAAAATATTCATATTTTGAATAAATGCTGTTCTTTTTAACTTTTTATTCATCAAAGAATCCTGAAAAAAGTATCGCAGTTTCCCAAAAAATATTTGGCAGCACACCTGTTGCCAACATTGATAATTATAATAATAAATCAGCATATTAGAATTATTTCTTAAGGATCATGTGACACTTTAGACTAGAGTAATGGCTGATGGAAATTCAGCGTTGCATCACAGAAATAAATTATATTTTAAAGGATATTAAAATAGAAACCATTATTTTATATTGTAATAACATTTTGCGAGATTACTGTTTTTTTTTCTGTATTTTTGATCAAATAAATGCAGCTTTGATGAGCATAAGAGACTTCTTTAAAAAACATTACATGTCTTACTGATCCCAAACTTTTGAGTGGTAGTGTATATGGATTAATTTTACAAACTCTTTATAAAATATTTGAAGCTTGAAGTTTTGGTGGAATAGACTTTCAATAGTGGGAAATCTCTCAGGTTTTAATAACAAAAGTTTAATTGATTTGGAGCGACATGAGGGTGAGTAAATGACAGTATTTACATTTTTGGGTGAACTATTCATTTAATGTTATGGCAGTGAGGTGCTTAATTTGAATACGACCAAATTCTGATTAATATTCAGAGTGAAACTGTTGCATTCTGTGTAAGCATCTAAAAATGGTAATTACATAACAGTAGATTTTGCGTCTGTCTTCCAGGTACAGGCAGCGGCTCCCTGTCTCACTCTATTCTGCGGACCATCGCTCCCACCGGCCACCTGCACACGGTGGAGTTCCACGCTCAGCGAGCCGAGAAGGCCATGCAGGAGTTCAAGGAGCACAAAGTGTCTCACCTGGTTACTGTTAGAAACCAGGATGTGTGCAAGGATGGCTTTGGCATCACAGCAATAGCCGATGCAGTGTTTTTAGACATCCCCTCTCCGTGGGAGGCAATCACACATGCCAAGAGCGCCATGAAACGCAAAGGTGAGAGCAGATAACTGTGAAATAACTAAATCGACATTACCATATTAATGCTAAATGTCATGTGGTACTCTGGCTTCATCTGTGAAGAGTAAGTCACGACAACACTGAAATGAGTCTTCAAGTAACAAGATATAAATGCTACTGAATACCACAGTGACCTTTATGAACACAAAACCTCAGACACTTAAGTGGTACTGGCACAAAAATGTACAGTTTGCACACACTTATGTAAAGTACTGTGGAAGTGTAAACACTGTGGTATTTACGTGGTGCTCCAAGCTACTTCAAAGAATACCATAGTGAAGCAAGGGACATTTCCAAAAGAAGAAAACATTGTGACACCGTGTTTAAATTTGCAGTGTGTGATATCTTCCTTAAAGGGATAGTTCACCCAAAGATGAAAATTCTGTCATTATTTACTCGCCTTCAAGTGGTTACAAACCTGTGTGAGTTTCTTTCTTCTGTTGAGCACAAAAGAATGAAGAAGTAAAGAATGTTGGTAACCAAACAGTTGACAGTAACCATTGACTTCCATAGTATGGAGAGAAAAAAAATACTATGGAAGTCAATGGCTACCATCAACTGTTTGGTTATCAACATTATTCAAAATATCTTCTTTTGTGTTTGTTAGAAGAATGAAACTCAAAGAGGTTTGGAACAACATGAGGGTTTTCATTTTTGCCTGAACTCTCCCTTTAACTCCCCCTGATTGCCATTGACGTCAAAGAAATGGTCAAATAACCTCCGGGGAATGGGAGGTTTGGTGTGAGATTCATAATTGATTTGTTTAAATCTATATTCTGTGGAGGTTTTCATCTCAGTTATTGATGCAGCTTCTTTGAAACATTGACAGAGGCACATTATTCTCCATAATTACTTTATGGGGTTTTAATTAGGTTTTGTGCCTAAATTATGTCACACCAGTAACTAATTAATCGTGAGACCTTGGCTTGAGTTTGCCCAGTTTGAGCGGTATTCATAGCTTCTGTGTGCGCATCTGTTTTGTCTGTGGTCTCTCTGTTGGAACAACTATTTGGTTTTATTGAGTGGCCATGTCAGATCTGGTCTCTTCAGAAGTGACCTGACCACTTGGCAAGAGGCTGTTTCCATGGGAACTGCTACCCACTTTGCCCTACTGGGCAGGCCCAGACTAGCCTATCCCAGTAAGGGGTCAGCAGTCTTGTGTAGTATATTGAAAGAGGAATTTTCATAAAATGCCTTAAAAGGTCTTATGGGTTTGGAAGGACATGAGGGTAAGTAATTAATGAAAGAATTTTCAGTTTTGGGCTACATTGCATGCCATTGTTTAATATGTACATGCTTGTAAAGATTCTAAGAGTATAAGATCAGAGAGGATCTCCTGGCGATCTCGAATCTCTCTGTCTCATGCAAGTGGAATTTGTGCCTCACTCTATGCCACACCCCCTCTTGGAGACTCCGTCTATCTGATTTGTAATATACACACATGCTGGATGTTTTTGCTGGCAGGGTAATGACCATAAAGGGGCAGGCAGTGAGGCTTAAGTGAGCACGGGCAAAACTCAGTGAAGCTTAGACACGCATCTGCTGGCTTCTTTCTGTGTGTTTTGACAAATTGTCTTTCTTGTGCACTACTTATCAGTTTTCAGTGTAGAAAACTTAAGCACAGCTCTGGCTGTGAAAGCTTTGGATAACTACAAGCCAGTTGTCCTTGACTGCTAATATCCTTCTCACATCATATGCATCTTTTACAGCAAGCAGAGTGATTTTATCTAAGTCTTTATCCTATCTGTTTCTTTATTTCTTCTCATTTTTGGCCTGTTTGTCAGTCTCGTTCTCTGTTTTAAGTGCTCAGAGAATCCCAGCTTTTGGCGTGACTCCTTTCTTTCCCAGGCCACTGTTGCCAGGAGACCTGTTGAGCCTGGTTGCCAGGAGGCATGATGTCTCCATTTATGACTGCGTTTTCATGGAAAGGCCTTATTTGTCAATAGAATGACACGATAAACTTCTCTCTCTCTCTCTCTCTCTCTCTCTCGCTTGTTAAATATACTTCTGTTAGTGCTCTTCAGCAACAGTCTTTATTCGTACATCACCCCTGTTCCAAATCCTAGCGAGCTGCCTACATAGGCAGAGTTTCAAGGCATCATCAGTGCACTCCAGACACAAAAGCTGTTCCAAAAGAATCTAAGATCCCTTTTTTGTCTAAATTCAAAAAGCTAGAATACACTACACAACAGATTTTAGAACACTAGGCAGATATTTAAAAATTAGCCATCGTACTCTTGCCGACTTTGTAAATAGTTTGAGGGAAAACTGTGAATCACACACAAGCCGTCCAGAACACAACACAGCACACACACTCAAAACTAAACTTGAAGGTCCACTCCCAAACATAACCTTCAGTCAGGTGCAAAACAGATCATACGAAAATGCATTAATGAGATCATACCTTTCACTACCAATTCACCAAAACCTAAAAGAGTTATTAATTTCCATAAGAGTGTGATATCAAACATGTTTAATATTTTGAGCAAATTTTAGAACACATTGTTTTCATTTGTCATTGGCTGAAGGTTTCTGCGTGAGTGTGTTGTGTTCTGAGTGACTTGAAAATCTGGTAGTGTATCTCCTCACTCATTTAGTGCATGATGCATTTTCCTCTGTAAACATTTACAATGTCATCAAACGTATCATACCTCGTGTTTTTGTTCAGATTTTGTTCCAGCCTGAAAGGGATAGTTCACCCAAAAATAAAAAAATTGTCATTAATCACTCAACCTCATGTCGTTCCAAACACGTAAAACATTGGTCTCAAACTCAATTCCTGGAGGGCCACAGCTCTGCACAGTTTAGCTCCAACCCTAATCATAATAGAATTTTGTTTAGACACCATTTGTTTGTTTTAATCTATTTATTTAAGTGGATCCCTGGTTCATCTCTTGTGAGAATTGTCAGGATCAAGAGAGACTTGGAACTTTGATCAGAGAGAAGGCAAACTGAGCCATTGTTGGAATGCTTTCCTACAGTGTTTGCCATTCATTACAGTTCTATAATTAATGTTGACAGTGAGGGATGGGGTCATGCTGGATTAACTGAATGTGATTGGATTGAATCTAAAAAAAGATCCATAGAGTAAACTATACACCCATTGAGGTGTCTTCCTCAATATGCTCCTCTCCTCACAGCACCCGGTCTATCTTCTTACTCTGATCAGCAGTGGCTATTCTTGTGCATGTTAGTAATACCACCTTTAGTCCAAATTCCCTCCATCCGTGTTAGCGGAGAAAGATGGCAAAGGAGCCACCCGTCCTCCATTTATCCAGTTATTATGAGACCGTTTAACAGTAAGCCAAGAATATGCAAGCATGAGCCTGTTGACTGCTCTCTGACCCTTTACAGCTTTGTGAGCTAACTCATGTTTCCAGTAAAATGGAACCATATTATGTACATCATCACTTCCTGACAATTCTCAGCAGGCCTGCATGTAATCTGCGCCCACAGAAGTTGCTGAAAGCTCTGTAGATTTCTGTTTTTACTACTTTTGTTGTTTGAGCAGCCTGACCGATCGTGACATAACTATTGGCTTAACCAATGATGTGATTTTGGGGGCGGGGCTTCTTACAGTGGGAGTGTTTAAAACTTGTTTGAACAGTCATCTGTTTTGCAGTTGTGTTTGATGCACCTAGTGAAATACTTCAGCTTTGCATCACTCCACAGAATTCTGCAGATTACACCTGAAATGAGTACGGAAAATATCACACATCACTGTGTGGTTCTGCTAATAAATTTAAAACAGTTGCTGCATGGGATTTGTGGCTCTAGTGAGAATGAAACAAGGTCAGGTTACATGGTCATTTCCTTAAAGTACTGAATAAAAATTTTCTTGTTCCAGGTTGCTTCTTTCAAGTTTCAGGTTTGATTTGACATCAGCCACAATAGTGAACTTCCCTTTTGGGTGTTTGATAAGGTTTTACAAATAGTAACGCTTGTTGCAGTTCAACAGGGAGATTCATTTATGCTACTAATAAAAAGATATTTATGTTTGCACAGAATGTAACACAAGTGCTGGAGATTTGTATGTTCATTCAGTGGTTTGATAAAGAACAGATGCAAACTTGGGGTTAAAGTTGGACATAGTCGCACAGAGATCCAAACATCATTCAAAAGAGCAGTTTCTGGAAATGTTCTAAATTATAGTTTTATTCGACTGAGTCCATGAAACTACATGCTGAAGTGTAATGCTGTAATGTAAGTATTCGCTCTCCTCAGTTTCTTTTCTGACTGTAAAGTGTTGGCTTAGGTCAGTGTTGCCACCTTGTGAACAAACTAAATGGTTGAAAATTTCAAAGTGCATATGCAATCTACACATACCCTAGTGTCACATAAAAACCCAAGTATACTTGTGTATAGTGCGTGTGGTGCATTGAATTTCTTTGCACTACTTGGCCCTTTTCAAAAACCCACCCCCCTTAGTTACTGTTGCTATGTCCGACAAGCCATTCCGCTCTCACACTACACATCATGTTCTCACGCATGTTCTGACAATGTGCCGACAGACAAGATAGAGCAGGTTACTTCTGGTATGAAACAAGGTCTCAGCTTTAAAATCGTGTTTTTTTTAAGAAATTCAAACAAAAAATGCCATTTTGTGACTCTTTAATGTGTTGTGACAGATTTGGTTGTAGTGCCACAGTTCAAGTGGCACGTGAACCGATAATCTTTTCATATTTACTTAAAGCACGAAATAAACATGAATGAACATCAGAACATGTATTTAAACCACCAAAAGACGTCAGTACACAACATTTTTCAAGCTTAAGTCCACCAAAGTTAATCTATTCTGCTGTCTGGTTTGTTTGTCTGATGAAATGGCAGATTCGTCAGATGATTGGTGAGATCGCCTGCCAATCAAGCTCCTTGCGAATGATCAATTAGTTGGCCACTATTTGGCAACACTGACCCAGCCAGTTGTTTTACCATTGGGGGAAAAAAACAGAACAGAACAACAAACTGCTGTAGATGTAACAGCAATAGAGGCATACTTTGAAGAGTGATTATTAGATTCATGCAACTCTAGTTTAAAAGAGTACAAAGACATTTTTGATGTTCATAATATCTGGAGCGAAATAGCGCAGACACTGGACAAAGATGAAACTTTCTAGTGTGTGTATGTATCGTCTGCTCTTGTTCATACATGCTGTTAAATTGATTATACTTTGAAAGGCTTTGTGTTTGGCTGTACATATGTTAGTGTTTGTGTCAAAAAATTAAGTATACTTTTGAACTAATAATGTGCTTTCCAACTTTGTTCAGTTGCAGCCGTTGTTAGCAAATGACTATGCAGGAGAAGACGGCAAAATGGATGGATACCGTTGCTTGCTTGTCAGCACTTTTGTACTTTGGATTTTGAAAATGTGGTTTTGTTTCCAAAGCGCCAACACAGTTCGATCGGCTCGCGTCTATTTCTCATGATTATAATGCAAAGGTTCCAAAGAATGTGGGAGTCATTTTCTGCTGAAGGCAAGAGGAAATGAGATATCAATTCTCTCTGCTTGGAGCACATCAGACATGCTTGTCAGGAAAGTCAATGAGAAAACGCATTAATACAGTTTGTCCAATTTTTGTCATGAATAGCAGTTCACCTTCATGATTAGGTACAATTGGGATCATGTCAGAAACAAACCGCACTGGAGTTTGCATGAATCATAACCCAGATCACTCTTTTTAGGTGCACTCGAGTACAGTTTGTGGATGCGCAACAGCATTCACGTTATCCAAACGAACCAAACTCTGACGTCTAGTGTGAAAGCCCCCTAAATAATTAGCTGACTGCTTCTCTTCTTGGCTTTGTCTTCAGGAGGTCGTCTCTGTTCCTTCTCGCCGTGTATAGAGCAGGTCCAGAGGACTTGTGAGGCATTACTGGACCATGGCTTTGAGGAGATCTGCACACTGGAGGTTCTGCTCCGGGTGCATGATGTTCGTACTGTCAGTCTGCCCTTACCAGACTTCGGACCAGAGGAGGGCTCTGCTGACAGCAGCCAGATGGCTTCAGATGTTGGTCAAGAGGAAGTCCCAAACACTGGGAACACCTCTGTGATCTGCAGGACTGCCACACCTCCCAGAGAAATGGCAGGACACACGGGATACCTCACCTTTGCTACCAAACCACGCGACTAGAAGCATAACTGAAGCTGATGGAGACTGTTATAGAGTTTGAGTTATGCAAACTCATGTCATGACATGTGACGTCATTTGTGCACACCTGTGTGGTCTTTTTTATTTTTATTTTTTTAGACTGGTTAACAGCTAGATGGGCTTTTACATCAATATAACAGTTCATGCCATTTAAAAACTGGTTTAGTACAGACTGATGTTCATTTTTTATTTGTATGTTTTTTTTTTTAAATAAGTAGATTGTTTTGCTACAATAAATTATTGGAATACAATAATCATATCTTTGTAGTTTTTTTTTTCTTGTGCTGTTGGCGTTGTTGCAACTTTGTATGACTGTCAGTTGCTGAATGCAACTAGTGCACAGACATCTGACCTCTCAGAGAGCACAGTGACTTGGAAATGTATGCTCTTCATGACGTATCTCTGTCATGATAAATTTGACTGTTGACAACATCATGTAAAGCTTTGTTTGTGAGGTTTTCATTTGCGTTCATTTGTAAAATCAGCAGTTTCTCACCACTAGTGCTCTCAATTCAAGGCTGTTACAGCCTGTTCTGTGTCTGTTGTGTATGTTACTTTCTTGCATGTGGAATTGAAAGATACTGAAGAACTAAATGTGCCAACATCTGGTAAATGTTATATCTGAAACTATCTGCTGAGAGCCCTTCTATTCACGAGTCCATAAAAGGCCTTCCTTCTGCAATCTGATGCCTTCACGGATGCTGTATAGAGGTGGATTTACTTATCATTCTCTCACACTCTCTCTTTTGCTCAGTGTGTTATAAACCGTTTGTGCTCTATTTTGGGAAACACGGAGGGTATGAATCATACAGTCAGAGATATAGTCATAAGCTGTGTTTGGAATGGTATACTAGCGTATAGTACATGATTGACTTGCTATTTAAAAAAGCATTGTACGTAAACAGGATGCATTGGGCAATGATAATGCTTTAAACAATCTTAAGCTACATTTGTTGTCTCACTACAATGTCATTGCACATATAGTTCAGTGGTCAGTTACCATCTTAGAAATCATAAATTATATTTTTAATCCACGTTTGTCTAAAAATTAGAGATTCAGCAATATTAGATTTCTGGTTGATGCCATACAAGCCTATAATTATTTTCATGTGATGGTTATAAATAGTAATAAAATGTGAACTTTAAAATCAATAGTTTAAATGCCACAAGTGAATTTAGGCATCACAACATTATAACGTACAGTGTGAAAAATGGCTACTAATTTACTAAAGATTACATTCAACAGTGGTATTGAATAATTAATGTTTTTAAAAGATTAAGTGTGCGTTGGATGACTGCAAAAGCAGGTTTACTTTAAAACTATTTTCACTTAGAAATTGCTAGAAAATTTGATACAAAGAAACAGCAACTAACAGAAGTAGAAAGATTAGTATGTTCTTGTAAAACATTCTCCAATAATCTGTATTCACAACTTCGAAAAATACTTTTTTACAGTGTACCAAAAAAAAAAAAATCATGTAAACTGATGACTTATAACCAATATAGTGCCAATATAGTATGCATCCCTAGTAAAAAATTATAAAAAATTCAAAGTTGTAAACAGATTATTGGACTATTTTGATTTGTAACGGTGTGTGAAATTTGCTAATAATTTCAGGGAGAAAATTGTTTCTACACCAATTTTTTTTTTTTTTTTTGGTGTATATTAGTCAAATTCAAAAATGAGTCAAGAAAGAGATGTTAATCATGACTGATATCACTTTATTCATCACACTGGCAGTGGTTAAGTGTGTAGTGCGCTCTGTATATTAAACACTGTGTAAAGCAGTGTTGTGTGCTTACAGAAAAATTTGCAAGTGCACACTAGTATATACTGCAAAAATAGTAAGAGGAGTATGCAGTTCTGAACACTGGTATAATCACATACTCTCAGGCCTATGCGTTATCATGTCATGCTGTTACTGTGTGAGGGATTGTGGGTTATGTAATGCTGGAACTCAAATGCAAAGAAAAAGCCCCTCTTCCCTATTCTGTTTATATATTACATCCATATGCGGGGGATGGAGAGCTGATGATGTAGCAGTGGGGCTGGTGTGTTACGTTTTATCCATCTGCTTACTATTAGCACAGTATAGAGCGAGGAATGGGAACAGAGCGTGGAGCGAGTCCCCCTCACATCTGATCCACAGCACAGTTTCTGGAATAGCAACTCTTAGTCCCTACAAAACCCTTAAGCAGCTTGTCAGCAAGACCTCGATTGCCACTTCTTGAAACAGACTCCAGGTAATAATGTGCTCTAAGAGGAGGGCACAAAATGCGCCATAGTTCTCTGTTAAAGTGAGAAAAAGTACAGAATTTATAACACCATAAATAGATAAATTTCTATACACTTCTTTGGGAATAAAAAAAAAAAACAGTTTGGGCCTGTAAAGATATTTTGATGTTTTTGAAGGAAGTAAAATATAGTATTGTGAAATATTGTTACAATTTAAAATAACTTTTCTATTTAAATTTGTACTAATATATATATATTGTTTTAATTTATAGAAGTAAAATGTTATTTATTCTAGTGATGCAAAGCTTAATTTTCAGCATCATTACTCCAGTCTTCAGTCACATGATCTTCAGAAATCACTCTCAAATCCTAGAGTTTAGCCCCTTTAAAAAACAGCATTGATGAGCTAAAATACTGTAAGCTGAGCACAAAGACAGCTTGTGCTGGTGATACTTTGGCCTGTTAAAATACACAAGCTCAGTTTAGCAGCTAGGACTTCCATGCCATATAATTACATGACACCAAGCACACTTCTAGCAGTATCAGAGAGAGATTTTTGTTTGAAGTTTTTGAACTTCTAAAACAATAGCAGTCGATGAAATTCTCCAACTCGACAAGAAAACAAAGGTGTGTGTGTCTGTGTTTGATCCTTGTGTCTTTGGTGGATATCATGAGCTCACAGAGTGTATTGTTCTGTAAAAGGGAAGCAGGATGATGTTTTTCCGTGGCTGGTTATTAATAGAAAATGTGCTGGTGAGTAAATGTCTCAAAGCTTCAGGTTAAAGTTACCTACAGTATGCACTGTATGGGTTTATTGGAGTGCAATAACATGCCTGCAGCTTGTATCTTTCTTTAGTTAAAAATGAAGAGCTAGAAAATAACGAAATTAACTGAGCATAAACCTTTTTTTCTGCGTGATGAGCGATGACATACTGTTTAATAATAAACTCATAAGTGCATAAGCCAGGCCATGTCTCCAGGTTAGAACTGCTGATGGAGGAGCTTGTGAGGAGCTTATTGTTCAGCTTGCTTTTGGTTTCTCTGGTTTAAAAGGCCTTGAGCCAGTTCAGATATTTGATTGTAAAGAAAAATGTGCATGTTGGGTCTGATTCACAGGTTTCCATGTAGAGCACAGAGCTGAAATCGGATAGAAAAGCTGAGTGGACAGAATGATTTCCAGTATTCACCATTTCAGTTTAATCACAGTTCTAAAGTCTAGCTTGTTTTGATTCTCTGGGATTGAGACAAAAGATTCTTCTCACAAATTAATTTATTTTTCTTTGTTTCCTGTCTTATTCTCTTAATTTATTCTGGTGTTTTACCTTAAAGGATGCCCATTTTCCACAAGTTGATATGATTCTTTAGGGTCTTAATGAAAAGTCTGTAACATAGTTTGGTTAAAATTTCTCAGTGGTAGTGTAAAAAAGTTTTGCAGCATTTTCCTTTAAATGTTAATGAGCTCTGCTGACCCCGCCCCTCTCCAGTTTGGGCCTGTAAAGATATTTTGATGTTTTTGAAGGAAGTAAAATATAGTATTGTGAAATATTGTTACAATTTAAAATAACTTTTCTATTTAAATTTGTACTAATATATATATATTGTTTTAATTTATAGAAGTAAAATGTTATTTATTCTAGTGATGCAAAGCTTAATTTTCAGCATCATTACTCCAGTCTTCAGTCACATGATCTTCAGAAATCATTCTAGTGTGCTGATTTGCTGCTGAAGAAACATTTATTATCAATGTTCAAAAAACATTCTTTGATGAATAGAACATTCAAAAGAATAGCACTTATTTCAATTAAAAGTATACATTCCTTTAAAAAATTATTCCAAACTTTGAATGGCAGTGTACATTATCAAAAAAAAAAAAAAAACTTTGTAGCAAATGAGTATCTGCCTGTTACCTTCTTACTGTTAACACCTTTACTTTAAAGCACAGTGACTGGCATCTATTCTTGACACACAAAAGGCGCTTGTGAGCTATAAATACCCAGACACCACTTTTAGCACATTATCATTCATATAAGCACATCTCTCTCCCTCTCTCTCTCTCGGTTTAAAAGGCCTTGAGCCAGTTCAGATATTTGATTGTAAAGAAAAATGTGCATGTTGGGTCTGATTCACAGGTTTCCATGTAGAGCACAGAGCTGAAATCGGATAGAAAAGCTGAGTGGACAGAATGATTTCCAGTATTCACCATTTCAGTTTAATCACAGTTCTAAAGTCTAGCTTGTTTTGATTCTCTGGGATTGAGACAAAAGATTCTTCTCACAAATTAATTTATTTTTCTTTGTTTCCTGTCTTATTCTCTTAATTTATTCTGGTGTTTTACCTTAAAGGATGCCCATTTTCCACAAGTTGATATGATTCTTTAGGGTCTTAATGAAAAGTCTGTAACATATTTAAGTTAAAATTTCTCAGTGGTAGTGTAAAAAAGTTTTGCAGCATTTTCCTTTAAATGTTAATGAGCTCTGCTGACCCCGCCCCTCTC
>NW_015657514.1:195750-197025 GCF_001515625.1 Sinocyclocheilus rhinocerous
GTCACACAGACAGGCATCTGAGATCGGCTCGATTTGAGAAAGGGGTAAAGATTTGAGCAGATTAAAAAAAAAACATTGGGTGGATTTTTATCATTATAGGGTGGTTGTGTACACACACTGCCAACACACATTTCAGTTCAAACAACTTGTAAAAGTGCATGTAGCATCAAAATGACCCCTTTAATATGTACTATAGTGCCCAACCTAGCCTATATTTCATATTTTTTATGTATTCCCTACCAGTTTACAAGGCTAGAGGTTTTCTGTTTGTCTGAAGTCTTTGATTCGATTTTATTGCTTGATCAAAGTTCAATGCCATTTTTAAATTTCCAATTGTTTTATGTGAATTTTTGATTATAAACAAAGACAAGGCCACAGCGATACACAGAGATAAGAGGTCAAACAATTCAGATTTGTTATCTGCCCTGAGAAAGTCACATTCACTCCAAACCATTAAACCACTCACTCCAGATCTGTGCCTCAGGTGCTCTTTGTAGCTCATAATAATCGAGTTGGATGCATTTTAGATCCAGCAATTCACAATTCATTTATATTTCTCCATCTTCTGATTCATAGATAATTGAGAAATCCATGCAAAATACTGCTCTCAGAGGGAGGAGGAATGTTCATTATGTCAATGAACGGTCAGTCAGTTTGTCTCTGCACTCCCACAGACTCGCAGTTTGCTCACTGAGTGTCTGATCATATTCCCTGCAGAAATGGCAAGAGCTGATGATATTGCAATCAGATATTTGGTTTTATGCAATTACTGGGAGCACATATAGGATTCTTGGTTGATACAATAACAGTTTGATGCAAGTTAAAGGTGTTGTTAACTAAAATTAAAAATATCTTATTAATTGAAATAAAGCTGAAATTAAATAAATATTTGATGGAAAAACTTTAATTGAAAATGAGAAATGTGCAACTAACCAAAGATAATTGTAAGTTGAAGCACTAAAATTGCTGAATGGAAATAAAATAACTAAAACTGAAATAAAAATAAACCCAAATAATCATTTGCTAATAAACATGACGAAAATTACTAAAAATGAAACTAAAATCAAAATGAAAAATGAAACTAAAATCAAAATGAAAATATAAAAATTTTAATAAAACCTCATTCAAAATATTAATACAAACTCTAACAGTATATAAAAATACTAACACTGGTAACACAGTAACACTGGTTTGCACTTAATAGCATGAAGACAGAAATCAAAATCACTAAGTCTAATGATATTTTCTGATATATATATATATATATATATATAT
>NW_015657514.1:197727-199362 GCF_001515625.1 Sinocyclocheilus rhinocerous
GTGTGTATGTGTATATATACAGTATATATATAAAGCATATATGTATGTTTTTTCTGTTAAAAAAAAAAAAGTTCACATATAGTTCAGACTACAGAATCAGACTATAAATTATAAAGGTCTCTTCCTGTCTGTGTGAGTTCACTTTGGAGCAGTGGAACGGTTTTAGTTCCCAGTTTAGCTCTTCAGTTTTAGCCTGAAGTGAGTAGTCATGCTCATGAGTCTATGAGCCATATGGACTTAAAATAATGCAAGTATTTGTTTTTAAACAAAGGCACATAACCAAGTGATAAACAAGTAACACATTTCAGACTGCAGCATGCGACTAGACTACTTCTGTGTTTTACTGTCTATTCGGTCAAAAAGTACCGCCGGCACAGATAGCATATCATAAGTGTACTTTCATTCTACCTGTTCGTTGTTATTCAGTGCACATGCATTTGAGCAATCAAGATAAGATACTTAAATGTGAGCAAATAAGTTTTGTGACATAATCAATGTGACCTTAGACCATTTAATGATATGATCTCATAGTCATAAGTCTGGCTGAGTTGCATTTTGAGGTGACAAAAAGCACAACTGCAAACACAACGTCCAAAGTATCTGCCGTATAAGCATGTATACATTTAAAAGCATCGTAAAAAGCACAAGGAGAGATGCAATAAACACATGCTTTTATTTTACTAGAGCAGAATGATGTATGATGGGAGGCGTGTGCAGAGGCGCATGTATACCTGTTCCTCCTGGCCAAAGTACATGAGAGCAGAAAAACCTGCTGTTCCTGTTTCAGAGTCACAATCATCATAGCATAGCGATTACTGTCACTCTTTAGACAATATACAGTACATTATGTAATTATCCAACAAATTGTTGAAGGGAAATTACTAAATTACAAATTTAAAAAAGTGCAGATTCTTATTAAAATTACTGGATTTTGCCCCCCAAAATTGTGCTGAGCAACATTGACTACATCTGCAGACTGAAACATCTAGTCTAACTTTCTAGCTAGCATAAAGTTGTTAAAATGTCGTCATCATGTTTTCAGTAGTCCACTTCACTTTAGAGGGGATAGTCGTACTGTTAGGTGTTATTTGTGACTTTATTAATGTTAACAACAGTAGTAATAATCTTTTATGGCAGCTTTCGAAAGCTTATGGTGACTCTGAGTATCGGGATGAATGTCGCAGTGTCCACAGGCAGGAATAGGGAGGTGGCTGTAGGTCTGGGCTTTGAATCATGGGTCATTTCACAGTGAGTCATGAGTTAGTGGTAAATACACTGTTTACTACTGCTGTGCCATTTCACAACACATTTTCTCCTGTCCACAGAAATTACTGACTGTGTTTTGACCCTGTCTAGGATATTTTTGTATAAAATATCCAATTGTCATACTTAATTAAAAGTAAAGGGTTAGTTCACCCAAAAATGAAAATTAGCCCATAAATTACGCACCCTCAAGTCATCCTAGGTGTATATGACTTTCTTCTTTCAGACGAATCCAGTCGGAGTTATATAAAAAATTGTCTCTGATTTTTCAAGCTGTTTAATGCCACTCAGCGGGTGTTGCATGCTTCATTCCAAAAGAAGTTAAATAAAAAGCGCCCATCCATAAAAATGTGGGGTGGGGGGTGAACAAAG
>NW_015657514.1:199458-212919 GCF_001515625.1 Sinocyclocheilus rhinocerous
ATGCGCAAAGCCGACATCATACGTCATCCGCCCGGAACTGTTTCTAACTGTTTTTATTTCACTTCTTTTGGACTGATGCACTGCAACACCCGCTGAGTGCCATTGAACAGATTGAAAGATCAAATACAATTTTTAATATAACTCTGACTGAATTCGTCTGAAAGAAGAAAGTCATATACACCTAGGATGACTTGAGGTTGAGTAATTTATGGGCTAATTTTCATTTTTGGGTGAACTAACCCTTTAAATTAGCTCTTTAGAAAAATTAAAGTAAATGATATTAAATCTTCTTGTAAGTATCAAAACCTTTAACTAGAGGACCTAAATGATTGATATTTTACATAAATTATGATGAAATTTCATTCTTGTCTGTCTTAGCATAAAATGCAATTGTGTTAGTGTAAAATGCATTGTTTACATAAGGTAGAATTATAATATCATTACTAGAGAAACTGGTACTAATACTCGGCTGAACTTTTCATTAGGATCATCAACTATGACAAATATCACTTTATAACCATATATTTACTTTATGATAACATCTCTAGAGGTATGGCACTACACAAATGCACAAAAACAAAACAAAAAATGATTACGCTCCAAATATAAATGTACTTTGGAAATGTATCGGGTTAATTCAGGTAAATTAGGACTTTTTTTTTTCGCAGTCATTTCAGAAAAGTGTCCCAGTTTACCTGAATTCACCTAAATTCAGTTTAATTTTTGTAATTTTATCACAAAAAAGACAATATTACAGTGATGGTATCAGATGGATAGTAATACCATGGTACATATAGCATGATACTAGAATTTATGCTACCATATTTACATACTAAATAGTGAAAAATAAATAGGAATCAGTTAAAACACAGTTACACATTTATCTAGTAGGACTTCTATTAGGTTGAATTTAAAGGCAGAGTAAGTGATTTCTGGTAGCCAATGTTGATATTTGAATGAAGTCATTATGTTGCTGTCTTGCCGCCAGCCAATCACTGCATTGCTGATCATGGTTTCGAGTATCGATATATCATCCTGTTCCAACGAATGTGACAACGCGAAGTTATCTCATACAACTTAATCCAGATATTTTAATCAAATCTGCTAACTTTTTTCAAGAACCAAATTAGCCAGAGATCAATATCATGATTAAAAGATCTGGCATCCGTCAAATCATCAGATGTATCAAGCAAGGTTACGAAGAATAGACTCCAGGCCTTTACGAGAAGGTTGAATTAAATATTTTATTATTCTGTACTGACATTGAACAGACAATTATAATGATAAAACACAAGGGGCCGTTCACACAGAACATTCCATTGTGCTGCTTTTCCATAATTTTTCAATGTAAACATGCAATAGCTGGACATTGGCCCCTATTTTTTTTTTTATCACTTTACATTTTCTAAGTATAGATTTCATTTGTTGGCTAAGTAAACTTGTTTTAAACCACATGTTACTGTTGCTCTGAATATGTTTTTAAATTCTTGTGGTTTGTTGTTTGCTGCTCTTGAGCTGATGATGACTAATAAGCAACAGTGCGAGACAGACTTCCTATTGTAGAGCCTGTTTGTCTTGGATCACTCTGTGCCATGTGCCTGTTTGCCATGTTGTGTGTACTGTGTAGGGTGTTGATGTTTATTTTAATCATATTTTATATGCGGAGCTGAATTAAACGTCAGGGTGTGCCACATTCCACTCTGCATTCAGAGTTCAATTTGGCATCCCCCTGCTTACGTACACGGACACACTGGAAAACATCCTTGTGCTTTCAAGATGTGCGTGCTTGCTTGTGTTAGATGAGGCTGCTCTCTAATGGACGAAGGAGGGAAATAAATGCTTGAGAAACTGAAAATGGATGTGAAGACCATGTTGTTAGATTGATATCTAGAATTAGCATGTTTGGTACGAAAACTAAAGATTTATTAGGATTTTAATTTAAATATTTTCTGTTTTTCTATTTTTCATTTTCAATTAAAAACATTGTTTCTTTATAGTCAGTCTAGATGTACGCTAGCTACCATTCAAAAATTGTGGTTGGTAAGATTTTTTTATTTAAATTTTTTATTATCTATTTATTGTATATATAATAGAAGTTTCTGCTCACCAAGGCAACTTATTTGATCAAAAACAGTAATATTGAACAGTAATATTGTGAAAAATTATTGCAATTTAAATGTTTTTTAATATATTTCGAAATTTAATTTATTACTTTTGATAAAAAGCTGTATTTCATTACTCTAGATGTACACTAGCTACCATTCAAAAATTGTGGTTGGTAAGATTTTTTTATTTAAATTTTTTATTATATATTTATTGTATATATAATAGAAGTTTCTGCTCACCAAGGCAACTTATTTGATCAAAAACAGTAATATTGAACAGTAATATTGTGAAAAATTATTGCAATTTAAATGTTTTTTAATATATTTCGAAATTTAATTTATTACTTTTGATAAAAAGCTGTATTTCATTACTCCAGTCTTCAGTGTCACATGATCCTTCAGAAATCATTCTAATATGCTGATTTGCTGCTCAAGAAACATTTATTATTAATTTTGAAAACAGTTGTGCTGCTTAATACTTATGCTAATACAAACACATACATGTTTTTATGATTCTTCGATGAATAGAAAGTTCAAAATAACAGCATTTAATTGAAATATAAATATTTTGTAACATTAAAAATGTTTTTGCTGTCACTTTTGATCAATTTAATGTGTCCTTGCTGAATAAAAGTATTAATTTCTTTAAAAAATGACTGACTTTTAAACATAACACGCTCAATTTTTAATGAACATTTATTCCGAATACATATTAAACACCCCAAGGCTTTCCAGCAGTAATTTTATCATGGGGTTTTGTCTGTTGAGTGTTGCAGGCCATGTGTTGAATGTATGAATGCACTCAAAGACCTGTGGGTAATATCCAGCTGTTGTGTGGCTGCTGGCCAGTAGTCCCATTCAATGGCTGTTTGAGATAACATAAAACAGATGTGCAGATAAGGAACAAAACTGCAATGTTTTAGGATTCTGGGACACACTCATTCTGTGGTTGTATAATGAACTTGGGTTTGGAGGGATTTCTCACAGAAAGCATGATAAATGGGAATGGCTTTTGCAGCTGTCTGTGACTGTCAGGCTAAAGCTGCTGTTTAGGTTGTCATAACCTGCATTTGCTATAAATAGAGTATAAGGAACCTTTCAAAACATGTATTTTTAGAGAAATTATATCCACTAACAGCTAAGAATGTGATTTGATGTGGGCAGAAACAACTTTCATCTACGCCTGTCATTTTGCATATACCCTGCAGAGTCAGTAGCATTTTAAAACAAGAACTCATTAAAAAATGTTTTTTTTTTTTACTACTGCCCAGAAGTTATATAACACATATGTGAAAGTTGAATAAATAAGCTTTCCACTGATGTATGGTTTGGTAGGATAGGACAATATTTGGCTGAGATACAACTATTTGAAAATCTGGAATCTGGGGGTTAATACTTTTTTCAGGAAGTATGCTTTAACTGAACCAAAACTGACTTTATATACATATTTAATATTTATTATATAAATTTCAGAATTTGCATTAGAGGCAGTCGTGCTACTGCATTAACATCAAGTTGTGATATTTGTATTAGGTTACCAGTTGCATTTATTAGAAAATGAATATTAATTTGTCCAGTTGTACATTTTAAAATAAGCCAATTATAAAGCTCAATATATCTAGTCACAGATTTACAGGCTTGTGATGCTGAAATCTGTTGACAGATATGCTATTGTTGAATCATAACTCCATCAGTTTAGGCAGAAATATAGGGGTATTTTCTACGCTCTGCATTTTAGGCAAACCCAATTCTTTTTTTGAACACCTATTTTGTGAGCACAGCGAGGGGTTGCTATGGAAACAGGTTGAAAGATCCCAGGCCATAATTAATACCTTGCCACAAACATAAGTTATTTTCAGATCACCATCTTTTATTTAGCAATCTAAACATGTAAAAATCAAACCACGCCGCTGACCAAAGCATCCACACAGCAGTTTGAACGTGATGTGCTCTTTTTTAAACAAGCATAAATGAACAAAAGAATCTCTAATATTCCTAGAGGACTCGTTGACCTATAAAGTGCCATAATTTGCTATTGAGTGTCATTCAACAATCAGAATGGATTTGATTTGTGATGGTAGCCATGGAGATAGTTTTGCAGATATCAGTGTGACTCAGATCTGACAGAGAACTTGGACTGTGCCATGTCTAATACCCCAAACCGATCTCATGGCAATTTGTACATATTTTTCAAATTCGTATGACCTCATTCGTACGTTTTCTGCTAAATTGTACATATTTTCATACGAACGACCTACCCCTAATCCTGTCCCTACACTTTACCCATCAATGGGGTCTAGACAAATCAAACAAATGAGGTCGTACGAATTAGCTACCTTGTAAAATATGTACGAATTGGTCATGAGATAGCATTGGATACCCATATCAAACTTTATGAACTGATCTAAAGCTCAAGATGTGGCCACAATGTGCATGAGTAGAAAAAACTGAAAAGGTACTGGTGATTTTCTGTCAGGTAAACAGCATTATCTGTTAGGATTCAATTTCCTTTAAACCTAAAACAGAACACAGTGTAATAAGTAATTCAAAATACAGGTAAAACCCCTGTAAAATAATTCCTTCATAATAACACAGTACATTGTGCCCTATGTTTACAAATCTTTCTTAGTGTGGCCATGAAGACAGCGAAGTTTTGGGAGTGAAAACTACATTCAAATGTGGCAGCGACTAGACTGAGTGTAAAACAAAAGGAAGATCCCAATTTCACTGAGTGAAAATAGTGTTAGATACAGTTTGCACCAAGTATAAATAGCAACAAATAGCATCTTGTTTACACTAAGTTCAAATAGTGATGTTACTGTATTCACAAGAAGGTTAAATAGATGTAAATATGCAAACTACACATAAAATATCTAAGCAATTCTGGGCATTATAATGCATTATAGTTTGTAATAACCTTTGCAAACAGTGTAAATAGACACCACCTTTACAAATTGTAATTGAATCTCCTAAATGATTTTGAATGTGAACAGAATTTAAATGGAGCATTTTGTGGCTTTGAAGATGAAATACAAATGGCAACTGTTTTAACCTGTTTGTTGTTATTATCTGTTGTTGGGAGAGTGACTAGAAATGTTAAAATCTGGGACATTTTAGTTATCCGGCGTCAACAGAAATGCAGTTTTGCACCAAATTTTTGGAAGAGGTTTCCAACCTTCTTTTGGTCTGTGACCCACGCACCCAACTGAAATGAATACATTCACCCACCCTTTCTATTTTCTAAATGCATCTTAATGATCTAATTATGAACAATCAATCCATGAAATGTAATTTTGAAATTTGTATTGACCTCTTCTCAAATAATTTATTGTTTTTAAACCATGCCCCTTTCCATTCAGCACATCTGCCTCCATCCAATCAAAAACCAATCAACTGAACCTCGACTCTTTTTCTTCTTCGATTTCACTCACCAAACGGAAGACAACTTTGAGAAAAACAATAAATTTTACATTGTTTTTTCCCCCGCATTTTTGAAGATGCTGTGTCATGTTCATAGTTCAGCTTTGAAAACCCCAGCATTTTGCCCCATTTTGTTTTCCATCTAGCTGCTATTGAAAACAAGGATACATCTTGTGTGAACAGCCCCTCATTGCTCAAAATCTCTGGTGACCTCAAGGCAGAAAACTGCAGTGGAGACAGGTATCAACATTTGCAAATGAGATACATTCCTGCCATTTTCTAGCACAATCTACGTGTATAATTAGCAGTTCCACTGCGATAACAAATTACATCACAAGGATTTCATGAGGAGCGTCAACCATATTTACCTGCAGTGTTGTGCTTGAAAAAAGCATAATCCTCTCAAACAGTAAAAGTCTGGTCGTGCAGAACTGACAGTGCTAATATTAGCTCACATCTTTGCCATCTCTATGTGGGTTTAGAAGAGGTCTAGTGCAACGCCTAGTGCAAGGTTGTTTTAAAGTGCTGCTGGAGCGTGTATTTCACCTTGACTGATGTGGGATCCTCCTGAGCTGAACTGCCAGCTCTGCCCACCGCAGGGACTTTTCCAGACAATGGCCGTCTCATGACAGAGTCTGGATTAATCTGTTCTGACCACAACCTATTGCTTTTCCTTTCTTTCCCAGCACCACTTACAACTTCTAGGCCCTGCATCGGTATTGTCATTTTTCAACAAGAATGCCCTTTGATAATCCAAGCACAGCTTGATTTCTTTGATGATAACTGTGGTGTTGCTTCATGACTACTGACAAGTCAGTTTATCTGGAGCAGGACAGAGGGTAGTGACCACACAACAAGTGGGACACGACCGAAATAAACAGCTAATGGAGGACTGTTACTGTTCTAGTTCAAAACAAGCCATTGTAACCTACCGATAGCTCAAATGAACAGTGAGAGACTCGACAGCACAGCATGATGCAGATGACACAATATATTATTTCCCAAAATTCGACTCCTCATTAGTGCTGGGAAAGTTGTATGGCGATCACCTGGCCTCTGTGATTCATTTTTAAACAGTGGAACTGGATACTCCTGCGGTTTTAACCACAGACAAGTTACGCCTACATTATTCTACAATAGTCACTGAGGGGTTTTAACAGACCATTTCACACTGCAAGCCAAAGTGCCCAATTAATTTTTCAAATGAAGTACGTTTTTTTTCCGAAAAGTTGTTCACACAACCTTTTAAATGCGGCCCATAGCAAACACTGCTCTAAACAGGCAATGCTCAAATGATGAATTAAAAAACAGATTCATTCAAGAATAACAAAGTCACTATCTTTAGGAGTGAGTCATTGAATTATTCACTCAAGCGATTTGTTCCAAAACGCCACTGCTGTGTTATGCATGCTGACCCTGACATGTTTTTAACAACTTACATAATAAAATGTAATATTTTATTATATTAAATTAGAACATTTAACTTATATTGTCAGGTTTTTATTATTTCAATATACTGTATATGCCTCTTTGGCATCCCTTATGTTGCTTCCACAAATCAACAAACAACCTTGTCAATGGATAATGCATACTATCATCTTTTTTTATATATTTTAGTGAAACAAAAAAAAAGTGTGTACATAAATGTTTGTTTAATTTCAGTGTGATCTTAATGAAGTGCAACAGTTTTACAGCAGCCTTGGTTCCAGAAGTATTTTTTCCATTCATATTTCCCATAGAGATTTTTTTAGAAAGTCTTCCATCAGTTTTAATGAGTGGAAATAACTAGAGTCCCATGCAGCAATGTGAATGACAGGATCGAATCACAAATGACGAAGAAATATACAATTATTCATTTAAATATGTATACAAATGTTGTTTGATAGCATAGGGAAACTGACCCTACCTCATTTGCTGTGCTTCATGGGAGCAATTCTCTAGCTGGTGGAGATTTCTTTGCAGAATCATGGGTAATGTAGTTTTCATCAGCTGTTGAACATGATTATTTTTTAGTGCTGTCAAATGATTAATCGCGATTAATCGCATCCAAAATAAAAGTTTTTGTTTGCATAATGTGTGTGTTCTGTGTATATTATGTATATATAAATACACAAATACAGTATATATTTTGAAAATATTTACATGTATGCACGTCTATATTTATATTCATATAATTTATATTATAAATAACTATATTTAATATATACAAAAAAAAAAATCTGAAATATATACATGCATGTGTGTATTTATATATACACATAATAAATATACACAGTACACACACATATATTATGTAAACAAGAACTTTTATTTTGGATGTGATTAATCGCGATTAATCGTTTGACAGCACTATTGTTTTTAAAAAACAAGTTGAAGTAATGAAATATGCTTCAAGAAAAGCACATACCATTGATTAACCACCATGTAGTTCACAGTAGCAAGTTATCATTTAAATCAATTTCTCTATGGAGAAAATGAATATGATTTTTACATCTGGAACACCACTGTTGCACTCTATTGCCTTATTGTATTATTATATATTTCCCATGGGCTAATAGTTATCTGCTCTCTAGATAACTATTCATGTTGGCCAATGAAAAATCCACAGTGGTGCCAAATAATAGTTAAGAGTTCAAAGGCAAACCAAGCTCCACAATATTTGAGAGTAAACGGTAAAGAAACAGAATAAGAAAATATACTGTTGCACCTTTATGTGTAGTACTTTTATAGTGTAATTCATACATTTGTTTGAGTCAAACCAAGGGTAAATCCAATGTGCAAATATGATGAAAACCCTCTAAATTCACACTAAAGTCACATGGGGACTCACTTTATCCGATTTTATACCCACATATGAAAGTAAACGAAATCTATATTGGTTCATAGTACTGTCATCCCAAAACCACAGATCTATCATTTGTAACAGAACAAAAAAAAAAAAAAATCAGATTTGGGTCACATTGATCTGTGTGAATGTAGCCACAGTGTTTGAGTTTGTTTGATAGCTTGCTGTCTTTCCCTGCCGCTCCGATGAAAATGTCCTAGAACGCCCCTGTCCACTTTGATCAGTCTCACCACCAAAATAGCACGCACCACTTTTTGTTTTTTTTTAACAATCACAGACACACACACTTTCAGTCTCTGCTTGATTCCCTAGTCGCTTGCACAGGCACTTTTTGCCTAACAGCAAAAAACCAATGGAGAAGACAAGAAACCCTGTGAACTAGTTTCTATTCTTTGTCCTCCACAGTAAAAAGAAACGTCTCCAAAGACAATACCTCATTGCATTTTGGTCACAGTCCTCTATGAAATCTGACAAAACTGCAGGAAGGTTTATAAATCTGATTGATTTTTTTAGCTGTCATTGAGTCTTCTTTAAAGGTGAAGTGTGTCATTTCATGTTAAATACCCTAAAAAGTGTATAAACACTGTCCATTTGTTGACACAAATGGCACAGAAATTACACTTCACCTTTAAACTGATGTCACAAACCAATGTTTATTCACTCAAATCTATTATAAAATGAATGACAGAATTTTTATTTTGGGGTGAACTATCCCTTTAACATAAACTGGGACATATATGTAGAAGATACAAGGAAATGCTAAAATATTGTTCCCTTTGGGTCAGTTGTTTATAGAGCTGATGTACTCACACCGCGATAAAGACTGAAATGTGCTCCATCCGGGCATGTGGGAAAAAGCAAGAAGCAGATTTTGGCAGCCAAACAGAGTTTAGCACCACACCACACCAATCAACAGCACAGATTCAACTAAAAAGATCATGGGTTATTGTCATGAAAACAAACGCTTCATATGCAGTAGAAACCATGTTTCCTTCTGCCAGGAGAAAGGCAGCTTTCAGGGACCAGTAATGGACCAATAAAAGCAGCAGGTGCAGTGCATCATGGGTAACAGTCTCGCTGCCCACGGCGATACACAGTCTTTTATATACAAATTATAAATTCCGCCCATGGCCTGTATCCTCGGCACGACCGTGTCCTCATATGTCGCACAAGAGACAAAAAAACATTTGCCTTTTTCCTTGCAGCTCCTTATTCCCAGTCTCTTTTATGGGCCTCTCAGTACTCCCACTCATCTGTCTTCATATCCAGGTAACTAAGGATATTCTGGGCATGTTTAACAGCTTGCTTACGGGCATTTTTGGTCCCCTGGTCACCCTGAGGGTCCACAGCATCAAGAGCCAGAAGTTGTTTGGTCAGTAGCTCCTCTAATACCATGTAGCTCTTGTCAGCCCTCTTGCCGTCAAAGCCCAAAGCCTGAGCCTGCAGGTCACACAGGCTGGCTAAGACACGCCACACGGCTGCATGAGGCGGAGGCTCGTCTGATACGGGGTTACGCCGTCCAAGGGCTTCCCAGAGGTCTAGGAAGGTGATGAGCGCCTGAACTTCCAGCACGGCCCTGCGCCGTGCCTCCCGGATGCAGGGATTTCGCCCCGTGTCCACCTGATCCAGGTGCGTGAGGAGACCTTGCAGCTCCGTCCCCTGTCCTGCAGCACCGTGCCGAAGCACCTCCTCCCGCAGCACTGAGACGCGGCCCCTGATCGCTTCAATTTCACGGATCGAGTCATTCTGCGCTAGATCATACCTGGAGATACAGTGAGTTAACTTCATTAATATAGGTTAAGTAACTAATAATCCATTAAAATAACTAATGATCACATACAAGTTCAATTTTGAGTATAAATAATAATAATCATTTAAATGAAATATACTGTATACATTATTTAATATATTTAAAAATGGGGGGGAAAGGTGTTACAAAGGACTTCCTTAAAAAAAAAAAAATTATGAATCCTGAAAAATGGGTTATTGTCATGAAAACAAACGCTTCGTATGCAGTAGAAACCATGTTTCCTTCTGCCAGGAGAAAGGCAGCTTTCAGGGACCAGTAATGGACCAATAAAAGCAGCAGGTGCAGTGCATCATGGGTAACAGTCTCGCTGCCCACGGCGATACACAGTCTTTTATATACAAATTATAAATTCCGCCCACGACCGTGTCCTCATATGTCGCACAAGAGGCAAAAAAACATTTGCCTTTTTCCTTGCAGCTCCTTATTCCCAGTCTCTTTTATGGGCCTCTCAGTACTCCCACTCATCTGTCTTCATATCCAGGTAACTAAGGATATTCTGGGCATGTTTAACAGCTTGCTTACGGGCATTTTTGGTCCCCTGGTCACCCTGAGGGTCCACAGCATCAAGAGCCAGAAGTTGTTTGGTCAGTAGCTCCTCTAATACCATGTAGCTCTTGTCAGCCCTCTTGCCGTCAAAGCCCAAAGCCTGAGCCTGCAGGTCACACAGGCTGGCTAAGACACGCCACACGGCTGCATGAGGCGGAGGCTCGTCTGATACGGGGTTACGCCGTCCAAGGGCTTCCCAGAGGTCTAGGAAGGTGATGAGCGCCTGAACTTCCAGCACGGCCCTGCGCCGTGCCTCCCGGATGCAGGGATTTCGCCCCGTGTCCACCTGATCCAGGTGCGTGAGGAGACCTTGCAGCTCCGTCCCCTGTCCTGCAGCACCGTGCCGGAGCACCTCCTCCCGCAGCACTGAGACGCGGCCCCTGATCGCTTCAATTTCACGGATCGAGTCATTCTGCGCTAGATCATACCTGGAGATACAGTGAGTTAACTTCATTAATATAGGTTAAGTAACTAATAATCCATTAAAATAACTAATGATCACATACAAGTTCAATTTTGAGTATAAATAATAATAATCATTTCAATGAAATATACTGTATACATTATTTAATATATTTAAAAATGGGGGGGGAAAGGTGTTACAAAGGACTTCCTTAAAAAAAAAAAAAAAATTATGAATCCTGAAAAAAACACGCCGTGCCTCCCGGATGCAGGGATTTCGCCCCGTGTCCACCTGATCCAGGTGCGTGAGGAGACCTTGCAGCTCCGTCCCCTGTCCTGCAGCACCGTGCCGGAGCACCTCCTCCCGCAGCACTGAGACGCGGCCCCTGATCGCTTCAATTTCACGGATCGAGTCATTCTGCGCTAGATCATACCTGGAGATACAGTGAGTTAACTTCATTAATATAGGTTAAGTAACTAATAATCCATTAAAATAACTAATGATCACATACAAGTTCAATTTTGAGTATAAATAATAATAATCATTTAAATGAAATATACTGTATACATTATTTAATATATTTAAAAATGGGGGGGAAAGGTGTTACAAAGGACTTCCTTAAAAAAAAAAAAATTATGAATCCTGAAAAATAACAGAAAAAAATTACATGAATTCCACAAAATTATTCAGCAGCAACTGTTTTTAGCATTCATAACAATAAAAATGTTTTCTTGATATTTGAAATGTTTCTTAATCATTGATGCTCAAGAAACATTTTTGTTATTTATTAATGTTGAAAAAAACTTGCAGCTTAATATTTTTGTGGAATGATACCCAAACTTGTTTTGAATGGTAATGTTTGTAAAATTTTAATACTTGTAATACCTGAAAGTAATACATTTATTCACTTCTTTCAAAAAAAAAAAATCTATTATTTAAAACTTTTGTATATAAAAATGTTTATCTTTTAACAAAAAAATTCTAATTTATATTTTCAAATTTCTCCCTTAAATAAGACTACTTGAATGTCTCATAAGTAAACACTAAACAGAATTTCAGTGGTGCTGCATACTGTAGTTTGTGTGTTCATGCGTTACCTGCGTGTGTCCTCTCCTTCTCCCTCCAGGTCAAGATGTTTTAGCAGACCGTTGATCTCCTCCACCACTTGTTTTCTGTAGTTCCTCACTGCAGCATTACTAGACACATCCAGGGCGTCCAGTTCAACCAACAGCTCTGTAAGGATCCTCGCCAGGTGGGCACAGCTATCGCGCCCACTCAGACCCATCAGCAGAGCCACTTCCTGGCACCGGGCACCACTCACCTACACAAGATGAGTTAACCTCAGGTTTTCTTTATTTAACTGTCAACATTGTTTAAGTTGTATCATGGCTAAAATTAGAATGTTTTTTCAAAAATGATTAAAGAGGTTATATACACAAGTTCTAGGGCTGGGCGATAAATCGATAACGATAATTATCGCGCGTTATAAATTTCCTCGATAGACAATAACAAGAGATCGATAAATTTTTGATACAATGTTTATGAGGCAAAGGCAGAACGAAAGAGCGCAACTCATTTGAAGCGCGCCTCTCGGATCGTTTATCCGCTCGGATCAAAGTTTAAATGGCGGCGTGGCGCGAGCGTCACTAGAGCAGATGCGTTCACTCGCTGATGAGTCTCGACCAAACGGTGCTGTGAGATCCAGTGTGAAGCACTTGCATTCAGCGAAGAACACAAATAACTCTGTTTACAGCCAGATGATACAGCGCTGACAAACAGGAGAAACACTGTGCGCAACGATACAGTTAGAAGACTTTTTAATCTACAAATTGCCATTTACCATAGATTTACTGTAGTAGCACTAACTGCACCATGGTATTGTGTCAGAAATGTGGGTATTTGTGTCTTAATTTATATTATTAATGAAGACGTTTTAAATGTATTGGAGGAGGATTAATGGAATATAATTACAGTATTTATTTTTGTGATTAAGCTATAGCGTTTATGCATTTATACTAAATTTATTTAGACTAGCTACTGTTTTTCATACAAATACCTAAAAACCATATTACATGCTATATTTGTGGTTTTAACTGTGATTATCATGATCTAAATGTATGCTACTATGGAAGACCAGTGGTCAATAAAAAAAAAATAACTCAAACAGTCAGAATAATTATATTTCACTATATTAAAATTAGGTTGCTAAAATAATTACAGATATTACTGATTTTGATAAACATAGATCGACATCTGCATCCTAACTTAAGCTACTATTAAATGTGTATTTCTAAGAGAAGATTTCACATGACATAGAAAAAAATAAATTGTG
>NW_015657514.1:213150-243440 GCF_001515625.1 Sinocyclocheilus rhinocerous
TTGTGGTTTTAACTGTGATTATCATGATCTAAATGTATGCTACTATGGAAGACCAGTGGTCAATAAAAAAAAAATAACTCAAACAGTCAGAATAATTATATTTCACTATATTAAAATTAGGTTGCTAAAATAATTACAGATATTACTGATTTTGATAATAAACATAGATCGACATCTGCATCCTAACTTAAGCTACTATTAAATGTGTATTTCTCAGAGATTTCACATGACATGCAAGAAAAAAATAAATTGTGCGCACAATTTACTAATTCGTTCCCTCGATGTACTAAAACGTGCACACGATTACTATTTCGTTCCCTCGATTTACTAATTAGTTCCCTCGATTTGCTAAATCGTGTGCACAATTTATAAATCGAGGGAACGAATTAGTAAATCGTGGCGCACGATTTAGCCTACTATTTTTTTCCTGCATGCCATGTGCAAGACTCCGTACAAACCTGTTGCTTGATTTGAAACAATATTACTCATTAGAACGTGCAGAACTAAGAAATTATTTTTTTCTATTAAGATATTTATTTTGTTAAGGAAAAATGACTGGAAAAGTGTCATGTTCTGACCACAAAAAATGAACTGTCTTGTTTTTACAACTTTCATATTGGAGCAAAAATCTGCCTTTAAACTTGAAAGAAATAAAAATTTGACATTTATCGTGATAATTATCGATATCGACTGATATGAAAAAACATTATCATGATAATATTTTGGCCATATCGCCCAGCCCTATACACAGCCATTCAAAAGTGGGCTAGGAAAGTTTTTTTTTAATGTTTTTAAAGACGTCTCTTATGCTCATTAAGGCTGCATTTATTTGATCATAAATACAGTAAAAGCAGTAAAATTGTGAAATATTATTACAATTTAAAATAACTGTTCTCTATTTGAATAATTTTTTTAAATGTAATTTATTCCTGTGGTGCAAAGCTGAATTTTCAGGATCATTACTCCAGTCTTCAGTGTCACAAGATCCTTCAGATCTTACTCACCCCAAACTTTTGAATGGTAGTGTAAATTTTGATTGTATTTTCTCCTTATGTTTTTGTACAAAAAACACACTATTAACATTTTAATGGCTATTTTCTACTCTCTCTCTGACTTTTAAAATAAAAAAGGTCTGTTTTTAACTGCTGTATCTTCACATGTAAAATAAATAACAGTGATTTGCTGGTTAAGATGCAGGATTGTGATTTCTCGTGATATTTTTTTTTGCAATACCACTCACCTGCGCCATGACTTGATTAATACGCTGCACAGCCTCATGCGTGTCATCGGACAACGGCAGCGCCAGCGTTTGAGTGCGGACACGACCCTCCAGTAATTCCTGTACGGCACAGACCCGTGTCAGCGCTTTGTAACGGGCCTTCCTTAGGGGGACACTGCCACCCGTCTTAACCTGAGCCAGCCGCATGGCCACGTCCTGCACAGCCTCCACCAGCTCCTCACTGATCTCAAAGGCATCTTGAGCCTGGCCCTGCCGGAACGGCCCCACAACCCCTTCATTCAGCAAGTTCTGCACCTCCTGGGTCAGCTCCCCAATGGCCAGCCGAGACGGATGCGTAGCGTTGCCCTCCAGGTAGCGAAGCAGACCCTCCACCTCTCCTGCCGCACGCTTCCGAGCCTGCTGAAGCTCCGGCCGGCCCTCCGTCTCCACCTGGGTCAGGAAACAAAACATGGTTAAGAAGAACAAACTAGTGTGACTTCATACCGAACTAAAAAGTTGGATGGCCTGTCCTGACCTTATCGACCTCCAGCAGTAATCGGGTCAGCTCTCGCTCCAGTCGTTTGTACTCTCTGTCGCTCTGCAGGCCGCTGTAAGAGCACACCTGTGGGCCCAGGGTGGCAATCTCCCTTTGCACCTCGTCCAGCCGTAACAGGGCTGGGTGCTGCCCAGGGTACGGGCCCTGGGGTCCCGCATAACCTGTGAAGGGTCCTGGCATCTGCGGAGTCTGTGGCTGCTGACTGCCATGATCCATCGTCCTCTTCCCACCATCAAAGGGTTTCCTAAACAGGCTGAAGGAGAAGAGAGAGGTGAGAGCTGGTCAGGATGTGGAAATAGTGTGATGTTGGGACAATACAGTAGATGAATTTCAATACAAGTAAAAGAGAAGATTTTTATGGGTAGCTGGCAGGAAAACTACTTTAAACAATTCTTTTATTGTGCAGGTAGAATTTATGAGCTCATACTAATTGATAATAGCAGACTATATAGAATATTGTGAGAAAAATTCATTTTTTACACTGCATGACCATTTAAATGAACTAGTGAAAGCAGAAAGATGATTAAAACGGCAAAAAAACTAAATAGCAGCACCTAAAATTATACAATCGTTTCTTTAAACAAACTCTAGCATTCAAAATGTTTTGCTTTTGTTTTTGAAAGAAAACGTTTATGCTTACCAAGGCTGTATTTTATTTAATCAAAAATACAGTAAATTATTAATTATAAATGTCTTTACTGTCAGTTTTTGGAATAACTTACTGACCCCAAACTTTTGAACAGTAATGTACATTCAAATGTTATCAAATAAATAAATATAAGTTCACAGACATAGTGTGTGCTTCAACTACACGTATACAGTGGCCTCAAAAACAAGTTTCTGGTTCCCATTGACTTCCATAGTATGGAGAGTCAATGGGAACTAGAAACTGTTAGGTTGCCCACATTCTTCAAAATATCATGTTCCACAGAAGAATTACTTCACACGAGATTGGAATGTCATGAGGTTGAGTAAATGATGACAGCATTTTAATTTTTTAGTGAATTATCTCTAAAAGACACACTTAAAATGAATTTCATTGTATTAAATCAAAATAACAAAACATCAGGCAAACATGTGGTGACAAACAAATGTTTCTTCTTCCTGAATTACTTTACCCAGCAGGTAATTTTTAGTGGATGTCTATAATGAGAAGTTCAAAAAGAGGAAGGAGGAAAAAAAAAAAAAAAAAAACACTGCATTTTAATCCTGATCCAAACAAATATGCTGCATACATGCAACATGTACAGTTTTTAATCTAAATTACATAGTATAATTTCGAAATTTGAAGCAAAAACAATGGTTTGACTTCAGTTTTGTTTAATTATGCATAAAAAATATCTGCATGAAACAGAAACAGACGAGCAGAATGAGACGCAGATTCACTCTCTGCCAGCAGGTGGGGCTTAAAGCTTTTCCTGGTTTCCGCTGTAAACAAAGCAGCGCTGCACTTATGAACTTTAATATGCATTATACAGAGGCAAGATGAAAAGAAAAAATACCATCTAAACTTTTCTAAAGACAGTAAGTTCCCCTCAGACATACATTCATATAAACTCCTACACCTAAATGAATCGCGATTTGTTTAGCATCTCAACCGATTTGAATCGTCACATATTTAAATCGATTTTCAACCGGCTCGCGGTTAATCGTTACATCCCTAATATATACATATATTTTTTTTTTAATATAAAAAATACAAAACTATTCTCACCTCAGCAGTACAATTTAGACAATGTTCCAGCTGTACACGCATTACAAACTGAGGCATGAGTCAAAATAATTTTCTGTGGTAATTGAGAGTATGCCGCAGATGCTTGTGAAATATTAAACTGCATTTATTCCTGAATATTACTTTAATGCACAATACATTTACAACTGTGCAGTGAGAATGCAGTCCTTGTATACCTCAGGATCAAAGATGTCACGCTTGTTCTTGATAGCTTTTTTCCTCCAAAAGTACGCCTTGGGTGCTTTATCCTTTTATATAATAAACAGCTAGAAAGTTGTCGAGAAGAAAACTCATGGCAGTGTCAAATAAAATGATTACAGCAGCCATATATAAGTAAACATGTCCAAAAAAAGGCTCCAATCTACAACAAACCCAGTTAGATATTACTGTTGTGTTCAAAAATCTCAAATAAGAATACTCCCAAGAAACACCAAGGTTCACTTATGAGAACTTGTGAACAGTTCACCTAGCTTGTTGAATTTCTGCTCCCACAGTTGAGCAACAGTACGACGTTAGTGTGAATTCATGCTGTGATTGTAGGAGGGGAGGGAAGGGTCAGATAAGGATGAGTCAGAACATCATCTGTCCAGATGCTCCACCTGCTACCCAGCTTCCTGTCTCCCCTCCTTTATCGTTCTCCGCTATCCAGTAATTTAAGCAACCGAAGAGCTCTTATTATAGGTTGCAACTTCTCGAAAGTAAATATGGGCACAAACACTTTGGACTATGAAATCTGGGTTGAGCCAAAGAGCCAACATGCCATCCATGCCAGAGCTTATCAGTGGGCACTGCTAAATACATCACTGCTTCTCTCACCATTCATGGCATTCTGACACATCAGAGTCAATCCATTATTTTCTAAAGCTCAAATTTACATGGCCTGGCTGGGATAATAGTTTTATGGATAGTCCCCAATGAATATATTGCAACCATTCATCACAGAAAATGGCTATAAGTATACTGTAAAAAAAATGGCTGTGAATTTAACAGTAAAAGACTGTAAAAATGCTACAGTAAAAACCTGTTAAATGGTTAACGGTAAGTTGCCCTAATATATACGTTGAAAAACTGTATTGGACATTACATGTAATTTTATGGTAGTATACCGTTTTTAGAAGTGAAAAAGAAAAACGTATAATTTACAGTGAATAACCCAGAATTCCCTGCGTTACATTCGAGCGGCAACCTCCCGCTCTCTCTCGTGAAGCCAACAAGGAAGTTACTTAAACTGTAATTCGTCAACTGGCCGCTAGAGGCTGGCTGCAAAAGGGAGTCAGAAAAAAACATGTTTACAGCCTGGTTCAAAAATTATTTTGGTCTATATAGCTAATTTTGCCCTTCATGACAACTGTGAGGGGGGTGAATTTTTTTATAACTCATCCGTTTATTTCAAATTTGACTTTTTTTGTTGAAATAATTATGTTTCTTAGTTTTTTCTTATCAGTTTTGTACAGAAGGGTTGTATGTTTGAGATAATGCTGTTAAATTAATGTGTATTGCATTATATCAGTTTCATGTGTTACCATGATGGTGTTTAGTGTTTGTGTGAATGACACTGTGACCACCTGCTTTTGGTGGTTATCAGTGTATTACAAAGGTACAAATCAGTTTTCAGTACTTCAATAGGTTGGTATATTAACATTATCAGTTCATGTAATTACGGTATTTAAATGTAAATTGAAGTAAAAAACATATTTTACGGATTTTTTTATTTTAATTTTCTTGCCTTCTGTATCCTTACAGCCCTCATCAATAAGGCTCATGAACCACTTCATTGACTCCAAAACAAACCCCTAAATTCACTTTTACACAACAAACAACCAATAATGTGGATATACAGACTTGATTCCAAATAGCACACATATTATCTTACCAATGCACCTTATTGAATTTAACACCGATAAAACTGTATAAAGGTTTAGATCATATAATTTTCACAACTCACAACTTTCAAAACTATTTAATGGAGCTTTTGTCAGCTAAAGGGTTTTTTCGGAAACACATTTTGTCAGCTAAACAGTTTGTATGTTAAGCAACAGAACAATTGATTGAACAAACTGTACTTCTATCCCGCAGCTTTGTTGTAAAATAATAATATATAAAAAAAAAAATCTCTGGATTATTCACAATTACGCCCTACTGAAACTGATGGAGGTCTAAAGTAACTAGACTACTAGACTAACTAAAACAGTTCTCTGTTCATGGAGACTAAAAGCAATGTCTCATCATCACAATGATCATGATGTATTAAATTTTTTCTTAAAGTATACTGTAAAAAACATAGTTAAATTTAGGCTATGAACTGTCAGCTGTGCATGCCAGAAATTCACAGTAAAAATACTGTGACAACCAACAGGGCAACACACGTGGCACTAAAATTATGCAATAAACATTAATATAACAAATAATAAACAAACTACACTACGGAAAATCCATAAAAATATGACCTAATGTACTGTGTACTATTTGTACCTTCATAATGTAATATGAAGGCATTGATTCTGTATTGATTTTTCACAGGTGTTTTACCCATGTTGTGTTTTAAAGTTAAATTAAATGTCTGTTAAATTAATGGATAATGTCCTGGCAGAACAAGATCATTATCTTTAATTATTACAATAAAAATGACCAGACTTCTATGTCAGTTACTGAGACTAATAGCAGGGTTCTTCAAACTTCAGCATCAACACTAGGGAGGGAGTCGAGATTCTGGAACTGTCCACAGCAGCTCTGATGCTGATGTTACCGGCGAGATCATGGAGGCTGAATGCAAAACACATCTCATCATCATCATCATCATATGTGCCATCATGAAGAGTGTCTTACAGCTGTACCCTGATACATGAACCAGGAACGTAACATGCCCCCCACCCCCCAGTATGGGTTTTGCAATGGCTGATTCTTAAATTACTACATTTGTTCGTCCCCCAGTAGTCTACTGAATATATGGCTACATCCGTGACATAAACAATAAAATCAATAAAGCAGAGTTAGAATATAACACAAACCTGAACATGCTTCACCACAGTGGTGCTTTCTGTAACCTGACATCGCTGTGCCTGGATTTACATGAATGAAACCATGGCAGAAGGACATTTTTATTGCTTCTGAACACCAGCCAACCTTATCCGACACAACCCGAGCATATCTCACCACCTCTTCCTAAAATGCGCAGCATATTTCTCACCTTTTCAACGCGCCGAAAACGTTCGCGCACATGTCTAGCGGACCCCGTTTCCATCAGCTGCGCTGCTGAAATGTTTTGCACGGTGCAACACTCCAGTAATTTCTGGATCGTGGACTTGCAGTGACACTGGCAGAGACTGGCATTTAGAGCAGCAGTAGCAGCATCACATCGGTATGGACTGCATTCCTGCCCCTCCCCTTCCCTCCCACTATAAGCGCTAGTGATTCATCTCAGTGACTCTTTTGAATCAGTTCGCTAAATGAGTCATTCAGTGACTCTTTATGCAGTTACATCGTTACGCCGGTAGGTGGCGCCGGGTGAGTGTCATTTTGTGTGGTATTCGCCTAAACAAATTAGGAATTACATTTATTTTAATCGTGTATGGTTATTAGTAGTGCTGTCAAACGATTAATCGTGATTAATCGCATCCAAAATAAAAGTTGTTAGTGATTCATCTCAGTGACTCTTGTGAATCAGTTCGCTAAATGAGTCATTCAGTGACTCTTTATGCAGTTACATCGTTACGCCGGTAGGTGGCGCCGGGTGAGTGTCATTTTGTGTGGTATTGAATCTTTCACTTTGAGTCATTGATGACTGAAATAAGATTTATTATCCTTTTTAATTTTTGCCTGCCTACAAATCTTTTAAGAAAACATAAGTGTTTTTTCTCACAAATTACAACAAAGCATATCTTACATTTTACCCCATTTAAACTGCCTGACATGACCTTTAATTAAGCTATAGAAAAAAAATGGTAATCGCTAGGGCTGCACGATAAATCGCATGCGATATTTAACGTGCATCTTGTCAGAAAAGCCGGTTCTGTAATCAGCGGTAAATCTCCATCACGTGCTGCTTTCACATTGAGCAGCATTAACTACACAGAGCCGTTGTTCACTGACCAGCTGCGCAAAACCACGTTCATATTCGCGCTATTTTTTGTGCAGCTCGTCAGTGAACAACGGCTCTGTGTAGTTAATGCTGCTCAATGTGAAAGCACGCACGTGATGGAGATTTACCGCTTTAAATATATTTATATATAATATAAATTATAAGAATATAAATATATACATGCAAACATTTGTAAATATTTTCAAAATATATATTGTATGTGTGTGTATTTGTATATACATCATAAATATACACAGTACACGCACATATATTATGTAAATAAGAGATTAATCGTTATTAATCGTTTGACAGCACTAGTTAGTTATTTTTTTACACATTCATAATTCTGTTTTGAGAAGGAGATGGATTCACATGCCAAGATCAACAAACATTCTCTGGTTCATTCAGCTGCTGATCAGCCTGGTGTTTGTTTGTCTTTCAATCATTGTCACTCCAAATCTCATTCAGACTAAAACATTGACTGAATTCAGAATAGCATACTACTCGTATCAGGCTAGTTATGCAGATGACATAACTGCAGCACACGGTTACAATAAAAAGAACATCATCATCCATTGGCGTGGACGATAATATTGATATCATTATAGTTATCATTCTTGCTTTAAATACACACTTCAGTTATGTTGTATTTTGGCTTCTGATTGGTTGTGAATATTTGTTTTTATCATTCATCAGCTGGAAAAAAAATTGTTCTGAAAGTGATTCCAACAATATTGTTCCTCCGTCATTGTCATTGTCGTTATAGCTATGCCACGGATTCCATATTCTCATAGAATTATTAATAAAACTTTATAGTCAAGTTATATTTATCGTCCCTGGTGTCAATAGGTCTGTTGACACCAAAAACGATAATTAGCTTCTATATTGTAAATATTTTAGTTTTAAATTTAAATTTTAGCTTTAGATTCTGATTGGCTGTCAGTGTTTTTTTAAGTGTTGATTCATCAGTTGGAAAAAAATGTTCTAAATGTGATTCCAACAACATATTTCCTCTGTTATGCTTATAACGTGTGGACTTCCCTATTCTCATAGAATCAGAATATCAAAACTTCATTATCTTCCTTGACTGTAAGAGTATAAAGGTCGAATATGAAAATAGGCATATAAAAATACAAAACAGATAAAAAAAGATATACATATATAAGACATATAAAGACATTTCCATTCTGCCAAGATATTGGCACTGGTAAATCCAACCAATTAAATATTCCTTCGCATTCCTCCTCACTACTTGCACGTGCTAAAGTCAATATCTAAAGATAGCAGTGCAGTCAAAAGGGAGAGACTTCAGTAAACGAAAAATATCAATGGATGGTGTATAGAAGTGAACGAGAATGATTCACTTAAAAGACTCGTTCAAAATCAGCGATTCGTTCACAAACGAAACACCACACTGGGGAGACCATTCCTCACACCAGGAGGGATCCCTCATACTGTAACATCTTCAACATGGCCACATTTGCCTGATCAATAAATAAAACCATCTCTCCGTAACCTGAGGCACGGCATATCGATACAGCACGGAATCTACTGGCTCCCCTCCCTTCGTATTTTTTTATAAACACATTTAGGCGATAAAGTCAAAAGTGAACTCCCTTCCACAACACAAAAGTGGTTTCATCTTTTATGCACAACAACGTCAACTGTACACGTAATAGCTGAGCTCCGTGAAACAGTTTAAAACGACACAAATGACTTTTTAAAATAATCCGCGTTTAGCTCGCTGCTATTAGGTCCATTTAAAGCACACAAAAGACATTGATCAGCTCTCATTAAGAGCTCACAGCAGTGCAAGGTTGAGGCGTTGTATTAATTAAACACATCATCATATGAATACATGTCTTATTAAACATGATGTTTGACGGGCTGTCCATCCTACCTGCATAACCAGCGGGCAGCCATTGGTGCGTCTGTGTTTACAGGTTAAACACAACGCAATTTTCGTTTACAACCACCGGGCATACATGTCTAATGACATAAACTAGCTGGCCAAGCGAGAACAAACGAGTTACGAAGAGTTTGAATTCATTAAACGCCAATAACACGTGTCATGTGTTGTTGTCAAATTGTTTTCAGGCGTTTTAAATTAGCGCGAGAATATAACAAAATTATATAACGTTACTCCCTATCATTCAAAAAAAACTGGGGTCAGTAAGATTTTTAAATGTTTTTGAAAGAAGCTTCTTATATGCTCACCAAGGCTGCATATATTTACCCAAAATACAGTAAAACAGCAATGTTATTGCAATTGTACAAAGTTTTAATTTATTCCTGTGATGATGTATTTCCAGCATGATTACTCCAGTGTCACGGGATCTTTCAGAAATCTTTCTAATATGCGGATTTGCTAATAACCTTATTGATATCACAGAAGAAATGGTACTGTTTTTGTTATGTAAATATATTAAAAAAAAATGCGGATTTGCTGTGACATATATTTTTTTTTACAGTGATACATTTTCAGGATTCTTTAATAAATAGAATTTAAATTCAAATATTCAAAAACACTATTTAAAATGGAATTCTCATGTAACAATATAAAAATATTTACTGAAAGCATTTGTTTCTTTTCAAGCACACACACACATACATACATACATAAATGGGTTAGTCAAAAAAAAAGTTCTACAATGCAGATTATATTGCCATATAAACATAAACGTTTACGTGCAAACTTGTTGGTTTTATAGTTTCGTAACTCATGGAATGTTTTGGTCGTTCAGTTTGATTTAAATCCGAAGTACATGATGTAGAACGCGCCAGAGAGTTACAAAAATCTGTATTTTTGTTGGAAATATAATTCACATAAAACACAATGCACTCTTTACAGAACGCGATATGTTGCTTTTTTTCTCAGAAAACAATTATATATATATCCTCTCTTGTAGGAAGTACTGATGCATGAGTGAGGGAAAGGACTTTTATTTTAAAATCATCCACCATGTTAAAATTGTACTGAAGATTCATGCTGTCACTGAAGGGTTGGGCATACTATGCTGAATAAAACCTTAAAAATAATAAATAAACCTTAAAAATATATTTACTTATGGACTAGAGAATTTAGAGGGAAAATTTTTATTGAGGTAAAGAAGGTTTTTTTTCTCCGTTTTTTTTTCTTGTCCTCTCATTATGAAGGGTAAACGCTGGTCCACACTCCAATACAGTAGGTGGCGATAATGCACCTTAACATTGGTGTTACCCGCCATAAAACAGAAGAAGAAGGAGAAGATGCTGTCACTGAGGCCAGGAGAAATTGTACTTATTAATTCTGATCAAGGCAATCAATGACTTATCAACGATGAATGTAAAAGCAGGTAGCAATTTAATATTTAGGTCTCTGCGTCCGTGTTACACACACGCTCCTCTGTCATTAAGGAGTTCCTATCGAGGTCATCGACAAAGCGCAAGCCAACCTCCAAAACATGCTAAACGAGCAGAGGTTTGTCGTTCACCAACTCTGTCAAATTAACAGCAGTGTAACTGTTCTTCTACACATCTGACACTTATATGCACTATGGCACGCATAAAAATGAGCCAATTAAATGTAATTATTACTGCTTTTTTATTTAGAAATGTAACTTACATATACACTGGAGCACAAAACCAGTCTTAAAGGGGTCATATGATGCGATTTCAAGTTTTCCTTTCTCTTTGGAGTAGCACGGGTATGTTTGTAGCAATAGCCAAAAAATAAATTGTATTGGTCAAAATTATAGATTTTATCATTAGGATATTAAGTAAAGATCATGTTCCATGAAAATATTTTGTACATTTCCTGCCATAAATATAGCAAAACTTAATTTTTGATTAGTAATATGCATTGCTAAGAACTTAATTTGGACAACTTTAAAGGCGATTTTTTTTTCAATGTTTAGATTTTTTTTTGCACCCTCAGATTCCAGATTTTCATACCATACATCAATGGAAAGCTTATTTATACAGTTTAGTATAAATCACAATTTCAAAAAATGTACCCTTATGACTGGTTTTGTGGTCCAGGGTCACATATATATTTTCTTTCAGGTTTCTTAATTCCTATTGATGTTTAATGCTCATATATCATTTTAATAATACACATAGTTACTACTGTAGGTGCAGTTGCCTGACGTTGCCTAATTTTAACCAGATTTATAGTTGTTTCTTGTTTTTTGGAAATTTCTTATGCTGCCTTGTTTTAATCCTTTTATTATAGAGGACTGGATTCAGTCCAGCAGCAACATCAAAATATGACTGGATCGGTCCACCAGACAGACTGTCAAACCTGAGGCCGATCATATATCACATCCCAGAGAATGAGACACCACAGGAAAGGAAGTTGAGGCGTCTGAGACAGGAGACTGAAGACTGGAACCATGAGTTCTGGGCCAACCAGAACTTCACATTTAGCAAGGTGTGAACCACAGTTGTACGGTGCAAGCTTAAAAACCACACAGTTTGATGCAGGAAACACATTTAACATGTTGAGTGATTACTGTAACTATTGAACTCCTCCATGAAGTTCTTCCTTTACCATTATATCACCACTAGGGGGCAGTTTTGTGTTGTGAATGTTTCTTCCCGTAAATGCTTGCAGAATATGTTTAATATGCAGTAGAAATACTGCTTCTTTTTTTTTTTACTCTTAGCAACCGCATAACAATGCTGGCGAATTTTGCACAGACAAGCACCACTCACCTCATCAAGTTCATATTGTTCCATTTATTTATTTATTTTCTAACAGGAAAAGGAAGAATATGTGAGATCACAACTGTCAGCAAAAGGGTTGTCAGAGAGAGATGATGATGGTGAGCTGTCTAAATATGAACACAACCTACAGTATATTTATCACACATAACCAAATGTACATGTGTAAGAATCGATGATCATTGAAGAACTCCTATTGATCGACCTGATAATTGAATCTTAAAGTTGTTTGGGACATGCCTTCTGTATAATGTGCCATTTATTATGGTTCCAGGAAGGAAAAGGACTTTAAGCAGTGAGGAAATGGCAGTATTTTACAAACACTTTTTAGACAAAAACATTACAAGACATGCCAGTTATAACAGGTGAGATAAATACTCAAATACATACAATAATATAATAAAACCTGTTGTATATAATCCTCTACATGCCTTCTGCCATGTGATTGATAATTCATGCTTCTTTTAACAAGTAAAAGACTTGTTTATTTGTTAATCTCTCAATCATCACTGTATTACATTGCATTATATGTTTTACCCCCACAATAAAACTACAGAACTTTGATCAAGCATTTAAATATCATCTTACTAAAACATTTATGATATTTATATGCATGTTATGTAAATAGTCTGCTATAAAGATCTCACTGATTTACACTACAAGCTGTCAGAATTGCATCTTGCTTTTTAGCCATATAAATATCAGCAACTGCAGCAACTTGCATATTTTGCTTGGTTTTGGCCACTGAATAAAACTAAGGTGTTTTTATCCTCCTTGAGCTCCATATTAATCTATATCATATTAAATAAGCCATAAAAGCTTAATGTATCAAATATGATACTCAACAGTTATACTGTTACTCAACACTTGCGAACTTTTGTGTAAAGGCTTAATGTACTCTTCCATTAAAAAAAAGGCTTTTTAAATATGTCAGGCTTTACAGGGTTAATACCATGTTATTTATTTCTTCCGTATCATCTTTTTAATCAGGGAATGGTATAGACGGAACTTCACCATTACACTTCTGATGGCGAAAGTAGCTCTGCACAACACATGGAGGACACTGACTGGATAGACGAGGGGAACTGGACGAGAGGAAGGCAAAACTACATGAAATGCAAATAAAGACTGTAAATCAATCACTGCTGATTTGGTATTGTCTCAATGTGAAAGTGAAAGCACATGGAGAAGCTGTTAATTTTTATAATCTCAGTCTGATAACCCTTCGAAACCTGATAGTTACTGCAGCTACACGTGGAGTGGAAATATGTGCGGTTCTGTAGAAGCCTTTAGAACGCTACAGGCACGTCTTAAAGCGATAGATCACCCAAAACTGAACATTTTATTAAAGGGGTCATATGATGCTTTTTTAAAGATCATTATTTTGTGTATTTGGTGTAACAGAATATGTTGACATGCTTTAATGTTCAAAAATATTTTTCAAATACTGTACATTATTGTAGGTCCTCTATGCCCCGCCTCTCTCAAACGCTTCGTTTTACACCTAAAAGATGATAGAGTAAAAGTGTGTCTCTGCGAATCAAACATGATTTTAGAAAATGTTTGGTAAATAAAAACAGGATATTAAAATAAATTATTTAATTTAAAGCTAAATTATTTGCTACTTTGTATTATTTTGTATAAATCAGTCAGATAATATATACAAGCACCATACAATCCATGAACTGCCATATCGAGGTACATAAAATACAGTTTAAGATAATTAATATTTAAGATTAGGCTAATAATTAACAAAATTGTGAATAAAAGCCAAAATAGGGTTTCTTAATTTCTCAGGGTGTGTCTGGAGTATGGAAATGTAAAACACTTACACTTATGGCTAACTCCACTCCTCTCAGTTCCAGACCGGCTTTCTGTTTGTGTATTGCATGGTGACACAAAGCTTGTTGCATTGGCTTTTTTACCTCTTTTTGTTGGCAGAGAGGAAATATAAACTCAGAACAGTATGATGCTCAATATTAACATCATAAACAAAATGGAAATTTGGCAAATGCCTTGTTTATGACATTTACTAAATAAAACTACAAGGTTCAAAGTAAATTTTACAAAAATTATAATTTCAGCTAATATCAAAAGCTTGAGTAATCTAATAATTACTAATATTGCATACATAAATGAAAAGAACTTAAAAATACTGCAACATGGATTCGATCTGGCAAATGCTATTAATGAAATGTACTAAATAAAAAGTAAAATTAACAGAAACAATTAATGCAGCTAATATATACAGTATATATATATATATATATATATATATATATAAAACATAATAATTTATGCATTTAGCAGACGCTTTTATCCAAAGCGACTTACAGTGCATTTCAGGCTATACATTTTTTACCAGTATGTGTGTTCCCTGGGAACTATCCATATATATATATACTGTATATACACACACACACATATATACACATACATATACAGAGTAGAATGTCAAACAATATCGCTCTCCTTTAATCCTGGGATGACATCATAATGAGGAGGAGGGAACCTGCTTGGAGAAACACAACGCCATTTTCACTGAGTGCAGCTCCAGACAGATGCGTCTGAGCTGAGACCTCAGTGTTTTCGCCGTCGCACATTATGACTGTGTGATTATGAGACTATTGTCTCTGCGCCACTCTGTGATTTGAGCTCGTGCTGGTGGAATAGGACTGTCAGTGGCAGGAACTTCCCCCGTCGAGCGCCGGAAGACTGGACACGCACACAACTGCCCCAAACCCTCACAATCAGGCTGCGGAGCGTTATATTGACTGGAGGTTCGTGGAGGGACGAGGAGGAGCAAACCCTGTTACGGTTGTGTGTGATCTGGATGCTCCGCAGAACGGTAAGATGTTGATCATGCTAACGAGCTAACAGTTAACCCGAGGCTCGCAGGGAGTGTCGGAATACCTGTCAAATGACTGCTTACATCGCTTTTAAACGACACAGAGATCGCCTTCTCTTTATTAGAGCTGGTTAATCGTTTGGATGGGTGCTCGTGTTTGATATTGAGAGTCAGATGTGTGATATTAAGTCAGAGCGGGAGTAAGGGAAGGCAAAAGCCCAGTCAGGCCATGACACACAGCAGATGAGTGTAGTCACTGCACCAGAGAGCTGTCTATGATACAGCCCTAAACCATCCAGAGAATCAGTGTTAAACCAGTAATAGATCTGTGTTAATTCATTGTTAGTCACTGCACCAAAGATGTGTTCATGATACAGCCCTAAAACATTGGTGCTCAATCCTGGACATTTTTGAGCCTTTGTTGAATATACCCGATTTATATCATAAGTTGCAGTGCTGGGGTCTTCCAGGATTGAGGACCACTGCCCTAAACCAGAATATCAGTGTTAAATAAGCTGAAAAACACTGCAACGGGAATCAGACTATGAACCATTTCTCAACCTGTGATAAAGCATTTCTGCAATAATAATAATAATTGTTATTACCGTATATATATATATATATATATATATGTATGTATGTATGTATTGTATGTGTATGTATATTTACTCACAGTGGTGGCCAAAATAATTAGAACACTTGGCATATTTAAGAGGATTCAGTTGTTTTTGTTGAATTGGCCATTACAATACCCATAAAACGAACTATTGTCTGAACTACCTGTGACAGAAGGAATCTGCTGGAACATTGAAAATGATGGACTGGCTCCCTCAAAGTGTATGTATGTATGTATGTATTGTATGTGTATGTATATTTACTCACAGTGGTGGCCAAAATAATTAGAACACTTGGCATATTTAAGAGGATTCAGTTGTTTTTGTTGAATTGGCCATTACAATACCCATAAAACGAACTATTGTCTGAACTACCTGTGACAGAAGGAATCTGCTGGAACATTAAAAATGATGGACTGGCCCCCTCAAAGTCCGGACCTCAACCCCATCGAGCTAATTTGGGGCGAGTTGGAAAATAAACTGGACAGATCTATTGTACATTCAAAGGAAAGCCTTTGGCTTGAGTTGCAGAAGGCATGGGGTAACATTAGTGTTGAAGTTCTCAGGAAATATATCGACACTATGCCAGAGAGATGTGCAGCTGTAATTGCTGCAAAAGGTGGACATACCAAATAACAAAAAGTCTAAATAAAAACAGTACGACTCACTTCATCTGATATTTGTTGTGCTCAGAGGCAGAGCAAACATCTGCATGTTTCATGAACATTATGAAATGAAATCATGTTTTGGAGGCAAAAAGGTCAATATTTTCAGATCTGTCAGGTGTGCTAATAATTTTGTCCACCACTGTAATTATGTAAGTATCTATCTATCTATATATATATATATATAGATAGATAGATACTTACATAATTACAGTGGTGGACAAAATTATTAGCACACCTGACAGATCTGAAAATATTGACCTTTTTGCCTCCAAAACATGATTTCATTTCATAAAGTTCATAAAACATGCAGATGGTTGCTCTGAGCACAATAAATATCAGATGAAGTGAGTCGTACTGTGCTTATCCACTTTGACTTTAATATTTGGTATGTCCACCTTTTGCAGCAATTACAGCTGCACATCTCTCTGGCATAGTGTCGATATATTTCCTGAGAACTTCAACACTAATGTTACCCCATGCCTTCTGCAACTCAAGCCAAAGGCTTTCCTTTGAATGTACAAAAGATCTGTACAGTTTATTTTCCAACTCGCCCCAAATTTGCTTGATGGGGTTGAGGTCCTGACTTTGAGGGGGCCAGTCCATCATTTTTAATGTTCCAGCAGATTCCTTCTGGATATTTATAGAAGTTCACAGAACTGACTCGGCAACAGCTGAGTAAAACAGTTTCATCTGAGCATGTGGCACTTTAAGCATTATCGTATCGCATATCGAATATCGAATATCGCATTATTTAATGAGTTATCGCATATCGCATTTTTCTTCAATATCGCACAGCCCTAACACACACATTTATACACACAGCTTTTTTAAAAAGAAGACTGTTCACCAAGGCTGTATTTATTTGATCAAAATAAAATAAAATTAATACTTTTATTCAGCAAGGACACATTAAATTGATCAAAAGTGACAGTTAAGACATTTGTTACAAAATATTTCAAATAAATGCTGTTCTTTTGAAATTCATATTCATCAAAAAAATCCTGAAAAATGTATCATGTTTCCACAAAATTATTAAGCATTAAAATCTTTTCAACACTGGTCAAGAACCAATATTAAAAACCGAGCACCAAATCAGCATATTAAAATAATTTCTGAAGGATCACGTGACAGTGAAAACTGGAATAATGGCTGCTGAGAAGTCTGCTTTGCATCATAGGAATATATTGAATTTTAAAGTATATAAAACAGAAATAATATTGTAATAATTTTTCACAATATTAATGTTTTTACAGTATTTTTGATCAAATAAATGCAGTAGTGAGCATAAGAGACTCCCCAAACATTTAAACAATCTCAGCTATGTCTGAAATGCATTCAAACTTATTCGTAACCATTTGAAATAATTTTGCTGATCACGACTCTGCTCTCTAGTTAAGTTTTTCTCTATTAAGAGCTGCCTAATTCTCTAATAAATGTCTTAATGAACTGGTTCTGCTGGTCTCAGATGACGCCTTTAAATAGGTGCTTGTTAGACCATTGACTGAGTGATGAATAGTATCAAATGAAATTGTGTGCTTCAAGGAATTAGTTTTAATTGTTTTGAATAAAACACGTCATCTTTAGCCCTATTCGCACGGGATTAGTATTACCTGGTGACCTCCAGTCATTTGTAATAATTGTGGAGGTTGTCTGTGATCTTAATCCCGTGCGAATAGGGCTTTTGTCTCACCAATATCGTTGAACTCACTGTAATCCAAATATTGGATTAAAAAAAAGAACTGATTTCATGAAGAGCTTGGAATCATCTGAGCACAAGGTGCTTGATCTTGCTGCATGACGTGGATCTTTTGTAGTTAGTATGCAGATGGCTTGCTCTGCTCAGTTGACATACAGTCCGTCTTTGCTCAGTGAAAGCATTTGTGTTTTGGTGAAGGAGATGCAGTCTCTGAGCGGTGTGAGTGTGTGGCCAGCTGCAAGCTCGGGCTCCGCTGCAGTGGCTTTTCAATGAGAAGGTGGCTGGTTCTCCTCTGGGGAATCAATGGGGCAGTTATAAATTTGGCTTCTCACAGGAACACAAGTACAATTTATAGCCACTCATACTCTCGTGCTGCTGCAAAGTGCCTGATTAAACTGAACGTGTTCATCTGTGGGATGTGACTTCTGTGTGATGGAAATGTGACAGTTTTTTGTTTTATGGGCTATGTAGGTTGCTTTACTGTTGTGGAGCTAGAGGTTTTATAGCTGATATTCATATCAAGAAGGCAGGCGGCAATTTTCCAATATAAAGCCAATATATAGTCCTGCAAAGTGCATTTTGTTTCTGACAACAGGTGAGATTTACACATTTATGAAATTAAAATTAGTTTACACAACATTTACTCAAAATGTGCACACACACAAACTAAAAACATTTATTATCTATTGACTATGCTGTCTGTAGATTTTGAAATTGACACAAGACTGGGGTTTATGAGGGAACTGAAAAGCTAATAATTAATAATTATATTGATTTATTAATTAAATTATGTAATTAAATTATTTAATTTAATTATTCATTAATTTATTTAATAAATAATTACATGTAATAACAAAAAGCATAAATGTGCAATTAAAAATAAGTAATATTAAAATAAAAGCAATCAAAAGAAAACACTTAATATTAAATATAATAATAAAATATTAAATATATGATTCACTTGCCTGCATTAATCAGCATCTGAGAACCATGCAAATGTGTTGTTTAATCACTGAAACATTAACAAAAAATCTCACAATTGAAATAATTATTTTAGGTCAAAGAGGTTTGGTTGATAAAAATGTTTGGGAATCCCTCATATATATACATCATAGGTTCCCATATTCATATACCATGGTATTTGCATAGAAGTCAAAGAATAAATTATATTATCATGATAAATGTACAAAAACACAAACTCGCACTGCTATTTTGTTATGTTTTTTGTTTGATTTATTATTAGTCTTCACACTAGGAAGGTTTTGGACACAATAAACCTGATTTTGTAGGTTCTCCATTAAAACTAACATCACACAGAGAGTTTCTTGATTCATTGTTTCTGTTAACACTGTTTCTCTTCCTCTTTGTTCATGCACAGCTGATACTTAAAAATACAGACATCAAGATGCTTCCCGAAAAATAACAGAAAGAAGGTGAAGTTTGAGTGTGACTCTGCTCTAATATTCACAGCAGTGTTTGAGAAATCAGAGGTGCTGGCGTCTGTGAAGCTGAGTGGGTTGGACTGAGGTGTCAGGGCAATCACACTCTGATGCAGAGTTCATTTAAATGAAGCACCACACTGCAGTTTCTCATGGTGGTCTCTACTCAAGGCAAAACGAGGCCATCGAGGACACAGACACCAACCTTAGATACTCAGTGTTAATGTTACCTCTTGCCAACAACGTTATCCTGTAGATTGAGATTTCACATTCACAGTACTGATCAAAAGTTTGGTAGGAAGAGTTTTTTTTTTTTATGAAATGAATGCTTTCTTTCAGCAAGGATGCATTAAATTAATCAAAAGTGACAGAAAAGACATCTATAATCTTACAAAAGATATTTATTTCAAATAAATGCTGTTCTTTTTAACTTTATTCATCAAAGAATCCTTAAAAATGTATCATAGTTTCCACAAAAGTATTAAGCAGCACAACTGTTTTCAACATTGATAATAATAAGAAGTGCTTCTTGAGCATCAAATCAGCATATTAGAATGATTTCTGAAAGGACACTGAAGATTGGAGTAATAATGCTGAAACTAAAAACAACTTTAGTTAGTCTGAACTGAAACCATGAATGAAACCGAGTTAAATTGACATGTTGTTTAGATCATGATGCAGGGAGGATGTCAAATGTTTCACTGAATAACACTTTAAATTTTCCTCTGTTTCTCATGCAAAGCTGTTACATGACATTGGCTGCTATATTCCAAGAAAGCTTGGAATATAGCACACAATATGGATGGATTATTGTATGGATTATTATTATGATACTATAATTTTGACTCTTGACAGACCCAGTCCTCATTCTGTTAAATTATAGGTTACTGAAATAATGACCAGTATAGACTTTAAAAATTCTCATTTTATTTTTCCACAGAAAAGGATATTTTAAATGAGTAAATGGCAGAATTGTCGTTTTTGGGTGAACTTTAATCTCTCCTGGTTTTTGCCTTGGTGTGTGGCCTTCCTGTAATGTCAGCAATATCTCTTCCTGTGACTCGACAGCGTGGATGTTGTTATAGTTACAGGCATTAGGTTCGACCCCCTCTCCCTTCCTCCTGAGGTCACAGGAGAGTATTTACCGATGGACAGGGTTGTGTGAGTCATGCTAGAGTACTTCTATTGGCTTAACAGCTCTGAGTAATGAGCCTTTCACCCAACCTGCTCAATCTCTTCAGCTCTCTGCTTTCAAACCGTAACTTCCTCTATTTATTACTGCCTCTCAAGCGCTCGCTGTCTCAACCTCTCCAGATTGAGTAATAAAGGACAGATCGTTATCGTTTGTAATTGAGTAGGAGGTGTTCAGGCCTGTTTTTCATTTATCTGTCCTCATATGATCTCATACTGTTAAGGATTTGTTCACACTGCACTTTTGTCTTCGGAAAAGTGTCAGTTTTCCTTCTACTCATGTCTGTCATGAAATCTTGCCATGTTGCTGTACAACTGATGCACACAAAACAACGTATACACAGGTGGCATTGCTGAATTTGGCATGTTTATGCATGTGTTCAAAATAGTTGACTATTCACTTAATAGTGAATACTGCATAATTCACAGCTGTGAATTTTGTGTGATGTTACTTAGCCACTAGGGCTGGGTTTTGACACAAATTTCACGATTCGATTCTCATTCACAAGCTTGCGATTCGATTCAATGTCGATTATTTTGGATACATATCAGGTACAGTACATGCCAAATTTTCTCAAGGAAAAAAATCTCTCAACTAATGCTGTAAAATATACATGAGACGGTACTACATTACTATAATATTAAAGGTTAAAATTGACTGATTTGTTCAAATTACACTTCATGAAGTTTTTAAAATAATAGTTACAATTACATAATATTTCTACTTCAATTCATGTCATAAAAACTTGGATTTATTCAAACATAAACATTGAAGAACAGTAAAATTTATAATGGATTTGTTATATGGTGCATATATTTAGCAAAATGCCCCTCTCTACAGTTTATTTTTCTATCTGACTTAGTTTATGGTTACTGAATATGTTTTTCTGAGGTAAATGTGACGTTACGTGACATTGTTTACAAGCTGTTATATTGACGTCTTTGCGCGGCTGAAACACTGATTGAGCGATTACATGAGACAGGATACGGATTAAGTTATACTCTTTCTTTTAACTTACCTTCGGATGTTTAGTCACGTTTATTTTGTACCAAAGCACAATGCTTATTGCGATATATTGGATGGAAAGTGCCTTTCAATGTTCCGTCCATTAACTAAAAACAGGCTAGAATAATATTGTTCTGTAAAAATGAGAATTAATTAAAATATAATATATTTTTTACCCAGCCCTATTACCCACTGGTGGAAAAAAAACTTTACTTGAAGTCCCATCTGACAGTCTGAAATACCACGTACAGATGGATTTAATTTTTTTGTTTTTCTTTTGCTGAACACTCAGATTACAAACTACTAAATGGGTTTGAGTCAGATTTTCACACTCTTGCTGCCAGATTTCTAAATGAAAGAAAAGTTTAATTTCTCTGTGCTTCAAGGTCTGTCCTGCTTCATAAATATTCTAACTTCTAATTCCAAACCACCAAACCAGGGAAACATTCATATTTTGTATTTTTAATTCAATAAAACCAAAAATGATGACTTATCAGGGCTATCAAAAGATTAAAATAATCACAATTAATGTCTTACTTTTGGTTAATATAAATGTTAACACGTACAGCTCCTTTTTAGAGAAAGAAATTAATATGTAAGAGTTTAAAATGTCTGTTTTTACATATAAATGAAGACACAGGACAGATGTTGATTTCTGCCGAATCTTGATTCGTACTTCCCTTTATTCGTACTTCCCTTTATTCACAACAATGCAACTAATGACAGCTGTTGAGCTCTGAACTGTCAAAACTTGTGAAACACAAAGAAACTGTGCAAAAAAAATTTTTACCCACAAAATCAGTAGTTTAATTTAAAAATGAATCGTTTTAATACTGATAATTGGCATCCAGTATAATATGATTTAAAAGGAACATGTTTCTGTTAAGGTGTTGATAAAAAGTGTTTTTACTTCCTCGGTTTTTGGATATGGAAGCAAGTGGAACTTATAAAATCTTTACCTCCTTTTTTCTATTATGAACTTTGTCTGTCCTCTATGTGTTCATTAGTATTATTTAATGCTGATGAGATTATCCTTTTACCTTATGATATATAGTTATATTTAGTGTATTCTGTGCGCTTTGAAGAACAGGGATAGCGTAACCCCAGCACAAAGCACTGAAACACATTTACACTTCAAACAACAGCATGAAATCTGCATCTCCATCCCTGCCGTGCATTTGCTCATCTTTCCTGTGCCCTTCCTCTGTCCTCCTGCTGCCTTTGTTCTTTAATTCATCTGAAAACACAAATCGTTATGCAGAACCAGGACAAGGAGATTGTTAGGTTTATTAGTCAATTTTTACATGTAAACTGTAATATAATGAGTCCGTTTTCATGTTAGGTTACATAACCCCATCTCAACTTTAGTAAATGGGCTAAAAGTTGGTTAAATAAGTTTAAATGCTTACTTTTTTACTAGGGGTGCTCCGATCAGGATTTTTGAGGCCGATCACAGAAAGCAGTATCTGCCGATCCTGTGTTATACTTTCCGCGTCCCCGCGAGTCCGCTAGTGTCCGCTATGGTGCGCGGGACGTAAAAATCGTCATCGGAGAGTGTGCGCGGAGGCTCTGAGCGGACATCTGCATGCCTCCCATTTTTTTGTGACCGCGCGTACTTGTCCGTAAGGTCAGTAGGCTACTGCGCATGCGCAGGCTGTGTGAAGAAGCCCATTGCTACTCAAACCTGTACAATCCGTCGATAAAACAATATAAAGACAGCCAGATGTGCAATAACTCTGGGCAATTCTTTGTTCACATGTTTGTTTATTGTTCAAGCCGATCTACTACGTATGTATGGAACACGTCCGCGGAGCGGACAGTTTCGGTAGTATAATTGCAAGTAGTCCGCGTCCGCGCTGTCCGTGTACGCGTCCGGATTGCTCATGCGGAAAGTATAACACAGGTTTTAGGTGACACTTGTGTCACAACAAGTCTGCAACTGATCCGTGGCTGTTTACCACAAACAACATTTATCCATAATTTTGATTTCAAATCCAAACATTTTCACTGAAAATGCTTTTTCAGTATCACAAACTTACCATTGACAGAAATAGTCAGCTCTACTGCTTTTTCTTTTGCATTTAAATCTTTATTACAAGCAATCCTGCGGTTCATAAAGAACTTTGTTTTCCTACCTCCACGAGCCGATCAATCGGAGCACCCCTATTTTTTACTCTGAAAAGTAGAGATGCATGATACCATATCGGTACCATATAGTTATATCTACTAGGGCTGTGCAATTAATCACATGTGATTGTCAAGCGCATCTCGTCAGTAAAGCCGGTTCCGTGATTAGTAGTAAATCTCCATCACCTGCTTTCAGATGGAGCGGCATTTAATACACAGAGCCATAGTTCACTGATAAGCTAGGCAATATCGCGTTCATAATATTGCCTAATTGTCAGTGAACTACGACTCTGTGTAGTAAATGCCACTCCATCTGAAAGCAGGTGATGGAGATTTACTACTAATCACGGAACCGGCTTTACTGACGAGATGCGCATGGCAATCGCATGCGATTAATTGCACAGCCCTAATATTTACCAATATTAGAGTTTTTTTTATCCGCATCGGTTAATTGCATAATTATATATTTAATTGTGCACTCTTATTTTTTTTTAACATTTAATTACATTTGCCATCATCTTATACTAGGTCACAATTAGGGACGTAAAATAGATAAATCGCGATTTATTGCATCCAAAATAAAAGTTTGGGTTTACATAATATATGTGTATTCTGAATATTTATTTATATGTATATATAAATACACACACAGACATGTGTATATATTTAAGAAATATATGTAACATATATTTTTATATAATATAAATCATATATAAATATCGATTTTACAGCCCTAGTCACAATCTTTAAAAACGCTAATAATTTAATTAACAACCTTAAACATAATATTTAGCTTGTCTCAAATTGAATATCCATTTTCATACTATACATGTGCATTCACTTGTAATAGATTTTAGTTTTGTGTTTTATTCTTAATTTACTGTATATTCTTAACAAAATAGTTTACAATTTTAATATCTATAGTTTATTGGTTATCAGTCAAGACATGAAAATAATTTATTGGTATCAGCTGGAATTAATATCAGTGCATTCCTTTTCTACAAAAAAAAGTAATAATTCTGTTGACAATAGCCAAATGTAATATGTTTGTTATTATTAGAAATAAATTAATATATATTGTTACCAAGAAAATCTAACATTGTTAGATATTCAGTGGGTCTGAGTGGGTGGTCCTTGTTGGAAAAGAGCAATGAAAATTTATTTGTTCTGAACAATCTCTGCAGCAGATTCATCAGTACTTTGATTCCCATCATGCATGGGTGTTTCCTGCTCAGTGGTTGTCACATGCCAGACGACGAGTTGCTTTATGGGTCACATGAATCTCTGCCGTCTTACTTCCCATTTCCCCTCCCACCGGAATACAGCACAAGCCTAAAGCTCAGGAGCAGCACATAGACCCACCTCTTCTTTACATCAGCATGGCAGGGAGGAGATTGTACGCTTGTTTTCACAAGAGAAAAGAAATCTGTGGAGACGTGTTTATTTCCAGTGAATGGGTTTTCCCAGCATCTTCGCTGTAGTCTGGAGGTATTGCGTTTGAAAGGGCAACAATCTCAGGTTCTCTTTTTTTGCTCTTTGGGTTCTTGCAACTCCCAGTGCGCTAACGTGCCTCACACACTGCCTTAGCAACCCTGATCTGCCTTACCAGGTGAGTAGTGTCTTGGCAACAACAAAGACAGCTGCTTTGTGTCCTTGTGTCAGGCTGGGAAGAGCGAGGAGCCTTTTAAATTCTTGCATTGTTTTTGCACCTCTAAGTGAAGTTACTTTTTGTCTTTTAGTTTAGAATTTAATGTTCATTGTGTTTGCGAAAACAAGCATCACTACTATTGCTTATACTTAAGACAGAAAGTATTAAACGTTGATGTGTAACTCAGCATGCACTGTTTGTGCTACGATTTTGAATGATTCCTCAAGTTATGTAGTCCGCTGTTACTTTCCTTAGAGATAACCCTTATGATTTCAACTGGTGAATGTTAAAGGCCCAGACAAACCAAACCGATTTTAAAGAACTAGCGACAATGGATGCCTACTGTGGTGCTGCTTCAAATCGCCTGCGTCTAAGTTGAAATGTTCTGCTTGAACACAACTGCAAAGACACGGCCAATGTGTGTTTTGCACCTGTGTGAGTGGAAATAACTCTCCATACCAGAAGGTGGCAGTAGTCTATAGTTGTCATTCAAAAAGGGAAACTGAAAGGTGGACCCAAATCCAAGCAACTGTGAGTACCCTCTTGACTTAGAGGGCGTTTTCTTATTTTGGTCATTTCCGTTTTTTCTTTTCGTACACCGATTCGCTTAGCTGAACTGCCAATCAGTGATCTCTGTCTCGATGGTCTATGTCACCAATTCCACATGCTTAACCAGCCGAAAAGGTACAGAGTGGGGTCCATCTAGTGCCAGTGGTGCAGAGCACACTAGTGGATGTTTAACTCTAGCTGTAGGTATACGCTAGGTGTTCACATCAAAACTAAAGTATACTTTTGGCTTAATTTACTCAAGTGATGTATACTTTCAAACAAGCAAAAAATCCCATAGACAAATGAAGAAGGGATCTGTGCCTGTAACCTAGGCACACAGCTTTGGTGTGATACTCCAAAATTTTAACTCGATTCCATCTCCTTGGCTCCCATTTGATGTATTTTAACATTGTATTATTTGGCATTTTTTTATCAACATGAGTTCTATCATGAGTATTAACGACAGTTTACTACTTCTGATAGGTAACCACTTAGGAAGAGAATATGTGCCAAAAATGGGAAGCGTTGTAAGCTACACTTCAAATTTTGACTCATGGTTTTGAGGTACGGGACAGGAATGGTCAGGTACAGGAAGTAAACATAAATAAGTCAATGTGATTTTTAATCTAATTTTTGAAAAAATATAGTACCTTGCACACCGAATCTGTAGCAGGGCTGTGCTGCCAATTCAACACGCTCATTCAGTCGAAAAGCTATCGACAGGGGTCCATCTATTGCCCAACAGTGCAGAACACACTTATTTTCCACATTCCACTCTATTGGCTGTAGGCATACGCTTAAACATTCGCATCAAAACTGAAGTATACTTTGGGCTTAATGTGCTCAAGTGAAGTATACTTGAGGCTTTAAAACAAGCAGAAGAGATCTGAGCCTAGCTAGAGACCAGAATATCACTAATGTTGGACCAGTAAGCAACCATTTAAAAAAACACCTTAATAGCCACATAGCACATGTTAAAATGTCTTAGCAACTGCATAGTAATGCCCTGGCAGCCAGCACCATAGCATTGCATCAATGTGTTTTGCCAATGCAAGCACCACTCTCTGGAAAATTTGATTATCTATGTAGTCCATCAACTAATTTGGTTAAATCTGAGCTAACATCTTGCTCTAGCTGATGTCCGTTGTCTCAACTTTAAAACTGTTAAGTGAAACAGTCATTGTTTAAAGCTTTGGAAGTAAGTTAAGCTGATTTACTACATGCAAGCCATTTCTATAGGTTCCTAGTCCTGTTATATAAGTTCTTGAAGGCAATGTAGATGTTTGTCTCTGTGACAGACGCTTAAGCTGGATTAAAACCAAATAAAACTCAGTTTGAGGAAATGTTTGGTTCTGTTGGTCATGTAACCTCTACAGTGCATTCTGGGTCCAGTTCCCATGGTGTTTTATGGAAGTTGGTAGGGAATTCATTCTTTTGCCAAGAGATGTTTGCTGACTTTTCTTTGCCACTTCCCATTTACAGTGACTTGAGTTATTCCTTAAGGGTTTCAAGGCACAAGAACAAGGAAGTGACGACTCTAATTTAATTGCCTTCAGTGTCTTTTCATGTCTGATCAATTATACAAACACACTCATCTGAACAGGAACAGTTCCCAGACTTCTGTTCTCATTCTTGTATTGTGTATATCTCTTTAGGATGCGTGAGGACATGTCGAGCGTGGTGTGCGTGAAGGAGACGGACGGGCAGGGGGACCCCGAAGAGAAGCTGTCCCAGGACGAGCTGCTATGTCGGACACGGGAGGTCATGCAGGGGCTGGAGGCGCTCCGTGCAGAACATCAGGTCATCCTAGAGGGGCTGATGGGGACCTTGCGCTGCCTCAAACAGAGCCAGGAGGGTCGTGCTGTTGAGGAGAAGACAGCCATGATCCAGCGCTCTATGGAGATGCTGGAGCTGGGCCTCAGCGAAGCACAGGTGCAGTGTGGAAATGCTTCCAAAGTGGGATGAAATGGTGATTGTTTTTTGAATAAATTTGCTTGTAACCATAGTAACACCATGGCTACTTTCACTCTCTTTCTTTTATCGATCGGCGCAGGTGATGATGGCTTTGTCAGGGCACCTGAGTGCAGTGGAGGCAGAGAAACAGAAGCTTCGAGCACAGGTAAAAGAACTGCAAAACACGCACTGTGGCACATCAAAAATTAAACCATGCTCTCAGGTTCATTGGCGTACAGGCACACAGGTTTGGTTTGACTCCGATTTGATATATTTTCACTAGTGCTGTCAAACGATTAATCACGATTAATTGCATTCAAAATAAAAGTTTTTGTTTACATAATATATGTGTTTATACTGTGTATATTTATTATGTATATATAAATACACACACATACAGTATATATATAGAAAATATTTCCATGCATTTCCATGTATATATTTATATTCATATAACTATATATAAATATTTTAAATATATAAACATAACATTTTTCTTAAATATATACATGCATGTGTGTATTTATATATACATAATAAATATACACAGTACACACACATATATTATGTAAACAAAAACTTTTATTTTGGATGCGATTAATCGTGATTAATCGTTTGACAACACTAATTTTCACATGGTATTTCACATTGTACTATTTGACTCCAAGTCGAGGTGCGTTTATTTTATCAGCATGAGTACATGAGTTCTAACTGCAGTCTATCACTTCAGATCGGTAACCACTCAGGAAGAGAAGGTGCCAAAAATAGTGTTGTCTGCTCCTCATTTTGACTCATTGGCTTTGCCCAATACACATAATGGCACTTGTGTCTATCAGAAGAATGAATCAGTAGAGCACAGACTGTCAGGCTCAGGAAGTAAGCATCAGCTCAATTCTTTCAAGTCAGTTCTTTCAGAAATTAAATTAAAATCACATTGTTTAATCAAATTCTTGGCTAAGTACTAGGTAAGTCACCTTTAGCGCTCCCGCAGTGCTTTATATACAATACAGACTGTGTCAAAGCAGCTTCACAGTGCTAAACAGGAAAATAGCCAAATCAATTATGGAAACTGAACTATGGAGAAAATTCACCATAATAATACAGGTGGTGAAATAGAAAAATGAATTAATTCTAAGTGGCCTGTCCATAAAACATACACAAAAAGACAAAACACCATCTGGGGAACACACTTAAATAACAACACTAAGATAATGCATTAAAGGCAGAGTAAGTGATTTTTCAAAAACACTTTAGAAAACTGATTCGGGCCGAATCGCAAAACAAACTTGTAGCCAATCAGCAATAAGGGGCATGTTTACTCGTGATGTGGAGGAGAGCGGACTTTCTTCTTTCAGACTAATACAATCGGAGTTATATTATAAAATGTTCTGGCTCTTCCAAGCTTTGTAATGGCAGTGAATAGGGGTGAGATTTTGAAGCCCAAAAAGTGCATCCATCTATCATAAAAAGTTGTCCACACGACCCCAGGTGTTAATACGCGTGTACGACAGTTAGCAGAAGCTATAGATTATGGTTTATAAAGTTTTAAATATGGATATTTTTTCGTACACAAATGCATCGTTTCACTTCAGAAGGCTTTTATTAACCCCCTAGTGCTATGTGGAGAACTTTTTATGATGGATTTATGCACTTTTTTTGGGCATCAAAATCTCAACCCCCATTCACTGCCATTATAAAGCTTGGAAGAGCCAGGACATTTTTTTATATAACTTCTTTTGAAAGAAGAAAGTCATATACACCTAGTAAATCATGGTGTAATTTTCATTTGTGGGTGAATTATTCCGAAACACTTACATAACATAAATGTAACACAAACACATCTTATTGTACATTAATATACATAAAAAACAAGAAACAAAACTGTTTGAATAAAATGTCATATGTGATGTCATTTAGGGAATGTTTCTTTTTTTTACCGTAAATGATATGATAATTAATAGTTTTTACTTCCAAAAATCATACAGTTGACTGTAATTTTACAATAAAATTACATATAATGCAAGTTTTCACTGCATATGGTAAGATAACTTGCAGTTGACCAATTGACAGGTTTTAACTAAAGCATTTTTAAATTTTTTTTTTAATTACAAACTTTTTTTACATTGTACAATAGTATATTATTTTTTGCATATTTTTTATGACTTACTATATTTAGTTGTGTATTTTATTGTTGCTCTTAATTATCCTATGCATTTCATGTTTCATGCTAATTTATGTATATATATATATATATATATATAT